>NC_056731.1:531183415-531220915 GCF_019279795.1 Protopterus annectens
AATAATAAGGAAGCATGGTGCTTCTACTATTTTTGGTTGGTTCCAAATACCACTGCGTTTGTTTTTGAGGGATTGAGTATATGTTTCTGCCCTATCAGCCATTAGTTGAGGGTTTGAAGGTCATCTTGGAGCACAGTTTGTATAACAGAGTGAAAGTAGTTTGACCTGTAGATGAACATGTCATATGCATACAGAATTAGAGGCATCAGATGTGATCAAATGAGAGTTTGTTGATAAATATGGAAAACAGCAGAGGACTAAAGTGGAATCCTGGGGGAACTCGTTTTATAATGGGAGCTGTTCCAGAAGTGGCAGTCCCTACTTTCATCTTAAAGGATCCGTTGGTGAGGAAATCTACAAACCAAGGCTTTACATCATCAAGGGACACTATGCCAGCACATCCATTCTGTGGCCAATATGTATGGGACTGGGAGTAGATGGGAATAGAGGACATAAAGCATGACAGGGTCTTGAGGTGCATCATAATCCTTACCACCCCCAAACGTGGGTTGGAGAAAGCCTGAGGGAAGCTTGTCAGATTTGGTAGACCTAGTGAACAAATAGGGGCACCTGAGTCAGCTGACAGCCATGGGGGGAATCACATTTCACTATACAGTCAGTCGGATCACCAGTACCACAAGTGATAAAATCACTATTCAGTATAAAACTATTTATTTACAAATATGTAAGACACTTGCACAATATCAATATACTTGGTTAATATTTTTTGACACTGCACTACTTAAAATTTACATTGCAGCTCAAAATGTGGACTAATTAGTCATGTTGCTATGCCTGGGGGAGTTAAAAAAATCATTACAGAAATAACTGTCAAAAGTGCTGCATCTGGATGCCCAGATATAAGAGGAACATACTTGAAGGCATTAACAAGTGAACCAGGTCACAAAGTCAAATACTATTTAAAAGCCTATTAAGACTGACACATTGCAATTCTTTAAGATAACAGCCATCTGATTAGCATTTCTGTCAGCCATATGTAGGTCCGTGTTCTGTTTCAATTCGCTGGTACTTTTAAAGATGCCAGGTGGCATAGCATAAGATACAGTCAATGAATAATCAATTCCAGCACTGAAAAGTTACTATGACATTTAACAAGACAGACAAAATAATAGAAAAAAACAAGCAGGGACATGGATCTAAAATCCACAGACCAAGTCGTGATGCAGGAACACTGTTATCACATAATATTTACTTTCCATCAAGCGAATACAGATGGAAAAGCGAGAGCAAGGAATTCGCTTCAAATCAGTCAGTTGACACTAACTAAAATAATTATGTAGCGCACATCTAACAGCCATCACCTTTTTTTACATTATTAGCCACTTACACAAAATGTATTACATATACTGACAAGACATATATATTTGAAGCACAACGAAAGACACTCCACAACAGCTATTAAACCGTCTCTGAAGCGTCCCAGTTACTGACCCTATGCAGTGTCACCACTCTGTTCACTGGAAGTTGTGTAACTTACACAGTACACTACCTCAAGTATACCGCAACATTACAACGAAAAACACTATCTAACGTCTACCTACTAACTAGCAAACCATACTAACTCTATCTTCCAGTATCATTATTAAAAAAACCTAAATCACAACACTGTCATAATAAAAACTCACCGAGCATCTGTCAATACATCATCCTCCCCAGCCATCTTTTTTTTGTAGGCGTGTTTAATTACGTCACGAAGACGCAATACAGCAAGTGGGCGTGAACTTTGCTTGTCATTTGGGATTGGCTGTCAGTTTGCAGAAAAAGTCCAATCATAAAATAGGAAATCTTCCGAAGTGTACGTGTAGTCAGTGTTTTGAATGCTCGAGTGTTGCGCGTTTTTCTCAACTTTGGCATTCTTCTGTATTATTACAACTGGTGTCAGATAGTTGTTCAAATGATCTTTTAAGTATCATTTTCTAATTGTACTGGAAACTGCAATCTGATTTCGTCAGCTGAGATTTAAAGATGTGCTACCTCTCAACTGTACAGATTTTCGCAGAATGCCCAGACTTTTGCTAACTAATTAACTTTGCAAATAATACTGGATCATATCATTTCATAAAATATTATCTTATTCCTATAAAGTAACTAATTTTAACCATCCTACGAACTTCCTAGTTAAAGTTGTTAGCATGTGTTCCACATTCTACACCTTTGTTCCTTATTATGAGAGGTAGTGGTCATACCTCTCAACCTCTTGGCACAATAAATCTGGACAAAGCAAAAAATGGGGGACAAAGGCCCAAGTTGCTAGAATAAAATATGTTGTGTAAGTATGCACTTCAGCACTTTTACATTATTTGGAAATATCAAAAGCTTTTGACATGGTAAACCACCCCTTACTCATAAAGACCCTTCAATCCCTCTCTCTAGACACCAAGGCTATCTGCTGGTTCAAGTCCTACTTTAACAATAAACAACAAGCAGTTCTCTGGGAAAATAAGCTATCTTCCCACCTGCCCATCTCCTTTGGGGTCCCTCAGGGCTCTATTCTAGGACCTCTTCTTTTCTCTTTGTTAATCAATGACCTCCACTCAGCAATCCCTCAAGCCACCTGCATACAATATGCAGACGATTCTACACTCATCTGTTCTGCCAACTCCACATCTGAACTACATTCCCTAACCCAAAAAATATTCAGCACAGTAGAGACTTGGTTCTTCAAACGTTGTCTCATTTTGAATGGCAAAAAGACCAAACTCTTACTCTTCACACCTTCCAGTAAGTCCTTCCCCATAAACTTCACAATTAAATCCAACAATGATACCATTATAGCCCCAGACTCTGCCACCAAACTGCTAGGTATCACAATTGATAACAACCTCACCTTCGATAACCATATTAACAACACTATTAAAACAGTAACTAGAAAGATGGGCTCCTTATATAGAATAAAACCCTTCTTAACTCCAGCATCCCGAACTACAATTGCCCACTCCCATTTAATCTCAACTCTTCTATATGCTTCACCCATATATACTAACCTAAAAAAAAGTAATCTGATCAAACTAGCTAACTCCTATAATAATATAGCCAGATTTGCCACTGGAAACCCTTTTAGAACACACCATTGTCAGAACCTACAGCAGCTAGACTGGTTAGAATTAAACAACATTTTGATACTATCCCAACTTACCATTGTTCATAAGATATTTTACCAACCTAATAACACCCCTATACTTTCCGACCTTATTACTCCCTATAGGAACCTCAACTCCTTATGATCCCCTAGTAAACTTCTTGCTAGTACAAGCAAGTTAAACAATTTGGCAGGGGACTACTTGTTCTCCAATACTGCAGGAAAAAATTGGAATCTTCTGCCACCAGACCTAACTTTACAACCCTCCCTGCAGCTCTTTAAACAAAGGCTCAAAAAAATCTTAAAACTCACTGGGTATGTCCCTGTTGCAACCCTGACTCATTCCTCTGCTCTCTCTACTTCTATCTCTGTACTGCCTCCTCATACCAATCTTTACTACTTCACCCCTCCAGAAGTAGTATTTATCTCTAGTAAATTAAACTACCTATGTTAGTAATGTAATTTCTCTGAATGCACTGTATCTTATCTCAGATATCCTTTCTGCACAGTGACTAGCTTATTCTGTATGCCTATAGGACATTTCTGCACAGTGACTAGCTTATTCTGTATGCCTATAGGACATTAATGTCAGTTTTTCCTCTCATTAATACTCATGACTAAGTATTCTTAACATCCTTTCTTTGTATAATTTGTACTTGTTATATTCAAGTGTTATATTATCTCTGTGTTACTACTGGAGCTTTTCTCCCCGGGCCTCCACTGAAAATGGAAATGTATCCAGCAGGACTAGCCTGGTTAACAAATGTAAAATAAAATAAAATAAAAATAAATAAATAAATGTTCTAAAGGATATGAAGTCTGAAACTCATCTACCATTATTTAGTGACTTCAATTTTAAATTTCATGAGGAACAGACCAAAAATACATGACAAAAATCTGGACAGTTGAGAGGTATGGCCACATTTTGGAGTTGAAAGGTAAAGAGCTATGTTTCAAAGAGAAATTGCATGCTATTAGTTCTTCGTTTTTAAATGCTAGTCATATGATGCATGTGTACACATTCTGTTACTGCTAACTCAAAGATTTATGTGTATGTGTGGCTGATGATTACTTTTTCAGACATACACTGGTCCTGATAACCAGGTCTATCACAGGATATATGCATTCACTTTCACGCTGCTCATTTACATACAGGCAAATTGGAGGAAGACCAGCTCAACCATGCCTTTGGAGCAAGAGTCTAGCTATGCATACTCAGTATACTGAAATGGGTATATATTTTTTTCAAAGCATAAACTGTTTATAACTAGCTAAATTCATGTTTACAATACAGATCTATACAAAACATGCTTATGTGAGATTAATACACCTCTAAACGTATCCTTTTTTTTGGTTATAAAAGGCAGCAGTTGAAAATAATGGGGTAGATTCCAAAAGATTTTGTGGAAGTCCGTGGAATGTGCCAAGTTCACCCCAAATACTGCAGAAAACCAGGTAAAAAGATAATGCATTGTAGTACAGAAATAGTTCCCCAGCGTAAAGCAAGAAGAAAAGTCACTCAGTTTGGCAAAAAGTTATGTTTGCCAAGAAACTGCATGCCTAACAAGAAATATCCGTAAGAAAATATGAACTTAGTTGCAGGGCATAAATATGAGATGCACACAAAATTGTTCGTAGTTACGTGGTTGTCTGCTGATATGCTCCAATGAGCTGACAGAACATAAAAAAACAGCAACAGTTAGCCCTGTATAATACACACATCCATAATATACTCTGCATTCAGTCATCAGCTGCACAAAAAAAGGATATATTTATTATGTATTCTTGCAAAACCAGACAGAATGCACAAAAAAATCTATAAAAGATTGTAGTTAGGGCAGAGGTGCTTACACAGCCACATCGTGAGCAGTAACTGTAGCTAACAAAAGAATGGTGCAGTACATGTGGGGCTGCACACTTAACGGACACATCCCAGGAATTAGGGTGATAGAAAAGTAAATGGAGGGTGAGGGTCCAAAAGATGGGCACATACAAAGGAAGACTGACTTGGAAGGTCAGAGGGAGAGTGAGAGGAGCATTGGTAATATTTTTTTTTGGTAGGAATAGTTTTCACTTATTCATTTTTTAGGGAAAAGAAGGCTTGGTAAAGTTTTGGTAAATGAAAGAAGAGGAAAATGTTGGTTAAAAACATATATGACATGCCACACCACTGGACATACAAAGGTAGGTAACATACAAACAGGGCAAGTGATTTTACACAGACAATGCACATATGGATTGCACAAAACAAATCATGGGAAGTGAACATACAGGGTAGGGGTTCAAGCAATGCATAATTCACCATGCTGACATGCAATGCACCAGTGCACATAGCAGTGCTATGATGATATCAACTGTGTGACAGCCATGCAAAGAGTATTACAAATGATGTTAAGCAAATGACAATAGTGATAATTGGAAATAGCCAATGCAGCACTCTACAGCCCACACATATGCCATTCTTTAGGTTGTTGGCAGCACAAATGCAACCCACTCAGCAGCAGGGCAAATCAGATCCACATAGGCAAATGTAGGATTACACAAGCAGAGGTAAGATAAGAACTCCTAACCCTGCATTCAAGAGGCAACCATCTCTCCACAAAGCCAAGCAACAGTCCCACAGTATGTAGGATAAACGGCTGTGTTATGGACAAGTAAGCATAACAAATGCACTGATGGTCAAGTGACCTCTGTAAGTCTTGGCCTAGGGAATGTCACATGCCAGTGACACCAGTGTTGGTGTCAGGTCACAAAGGCACAACTGAATGTCTATATATCCTACATATATGACATGCACATGTGTATCAAATGGTCAAAACCTATTACAGGAAAGGATCTTTGCCACATTATAATCTAAGTAATAAAGCACAACCATTGTGAAAAAGCCATAAAATACATACACAAGACAGTCATGCCTAAATTAAAACATCAAACATGCATGTGTCCCTAAGACCATACAAAGAGCAACTGCTGCAGACAAGCAACCTCAAGGTGCATGTAACAAGGTGAAGAGAAGTCTGAAATGTGAGCAACATGCACATGTAACAGGAAGTAAGATATTTGTGTGCAAATGACAAAAAAACACAGCCATATACAATACAAACCCTGCATGCAGCACAAAATTCACAAAACTGAATGACTACTATAACATATCCATATATAATGCCATACTACACTCTGACAGCATGTGGCACATCCACAAAACAGACACAAATGTAGAAGGTAAATGTGTTGGACTGGAAAGTAGCTGAGTCAGGTATATATACCTTTAGTCCACCATAGTGTGGAGTAAAACATGTACAACACAAAAATTTGAAAGGGTCCATCGCATGATTGCACAATAGTGTTACCATGTGACCATCGCAGACATACTAAGTGGATTGTGCAGTGGAGAAAAATGTAAACAGGTACAACATGCACCCAAGATGTAAACCCAGTAAAACGCATGCACAATATGCACCAGTCATTGGAAGTGTGCCAGAATAATGAGACTGAAGAAATATGTGCAGGACTGTGACCCAGTATCGTTAGTGTGATGTCCACCACTACTACCAATAAGTGATGGCTACCACTGCCACCAATATGTGACGTCCCCATGCTGGGCATCAGAGTAACGATACTGGGTACTGTGATGCCCACCACTACTACCAATAAGTGATGGCTACCACTGCCAGCAATATGTGTCGTCCCCACGCTGGGCCACTAACTAAGGAGCCAGAATCTTCACCACTGACACTGGAGAGGGATGTGCACTTGGAATACAAAGGGATACACTCAGTATTTCCAGATGCAGACCTCTCTGCATCAAGCACAATTTCCGTTAAGAGCACACAGGAAACACACTCAGCTCAGGGTCTGGATTTCTCTATATCTGTCTCCCTCTAGGTCCTGAATATGACTTCCCACTATGGTGTTATAATGTCATGTCATATGTCTGCAGTCCCAAGCTCCACCTTAATAACTTGGCATTTTGCTGTCTGGCTCTATGTAGCCATGTTAAGGGATCGTGGTCTGTAACTACAGTGAATTTCCTTCCATACAGATAAGGCTGATGTTTCTGCAGTGCCCACACTATGGTTAGATATTCCTTTTCTACAGCTGCATAGCATTCCTCCCTGGGCTGGAGCCTATGGCTGAGATATACCACTGGGCACTCTTCTCCCTCTGAGGAAACCTGGTTGAGTACAGCCCCCACCCCATGGTTTGAAGCAACCACCTGCACAACAAATTCTTTGCTGTAATCTGGACTGGCTAACACAGGGGGTCCTCCCAAACCTCCTTTAAGCATCTGGAATGCTTGTTCACATGCTGGGGTCCACAATAATTTATCTGGCCTGTTTTTCCTTGTCAGGTCTGTGAGGGGAGCAGCTGTAGTACTATAATTAGGGACAAACTTTCTATAGTACCCTACTGTCCCTAAAAGTGCCCATATCTGCTTTGTTGTAACAGGGGCAGGCCACACCTGAATGGCTTCCACTTTGGCAGGTTCTGGTCCAGTCTTACCACTTCCCACTTGATGTCCCAGGTAGGAGACCTCTGCCATACCCACCTGACACTTACTGGGCTTAATGGTCAACCCTGCCCTCTGCAGTCTTCCCAGCACCTCACTGACATGCTGAAGGTACTCTTGCCAGGAATGGCTGTAGATGGCAATATCATCCAAGTAAGCAAGGGCATAATCTCCTGCTTCTGCTAGGATACGATCTACCAGCCTCTGGAAAGTTGCTGGGGTATTTTTCATCCCAATGGGCAACTTTGTGAACTTATACAAGCCAAAAGTCACAAAGACTGACCTCTCCCTAGCTTTTGGAGTCAAGGGCACCTGCCAGTGGCCCTTGGTAAGATCAGTAGTGGTCAGATAATTAGCCCACCCAGCTGTTCTAAGGCATCATCTGTCCTAGGCATGGGGTAAACATCTGACTCTGTGTAGTAGTTTCCTGTAGTCCACACAGAACCTGGTGCTGCCATCCTACTATGGTGCCAGTACCACTGGGGAGGCCCAGGAACTACTGGACTCCTGGATTACTTGGAGTTCCAACATCTACTGTATCTCCTCCCTCAGAGTCTGTCTGGCTCACTCAGGCACCCTGTAAGGGGCCTGCTTTATAGGTCTTTTGGGCCCTGTATCCACATGGTGCTGTACCAGGTGAGTGCACCCTGATTTCCCAGTGAACATGTTCCTAAACTCCTGTAATACTGCTCAGATTTATTGAACCTGGGTAGGGGATAGCTGCTGGGACGTTGCTACCCCTTCCACTGAGGTGTCAGTTTCAGCCTCACTGAGAGGATTAGTCACCAGATCTGCCTCAGACTCCTTCTAACATCTT
The DNA here is from genome assembly GCF_019279795.1 of Protopterus annectens. Lineage (NCBI taxonomy): Eukaryota > Metazoa > Chordata > Ceratodontiformes > Protopteridae > Protopterus > Protopterus annectens. Next base: position 531,191,843 of record NC_056731.1, read on the forward strand.
GTTAACATGGTATTGCTCACTTATTTTATGTCAAGCACCATATCATGGTTTCTTCTCTGCATTTTTTTATTGTTTACTGGAAAAATTTTCCGAATTTGGCAGTTTTGTCATTATTGGTGCATGCATTTTGTTTCATTGTTTACTGGAAAAATGTTCAAAACAAATTTAAAACACCCTCTACAGCTGTAGTATATTGTACAAGGAATGTAATTTAATAAAATCAGAAAGGTGTATCAAAAAGCACGTGTATGTTTCATGTGCAGAGAGCCTATGATTTGAAAACAGCCCAATGTTAATCTTTATCTGTCACTGGCAAAATGTATTTTCTTTGAATGTGCGTTTCAATGCTGTTTCAATGAATGTGAGTTTCAAGGGCAGAGAAGTTTTAATGCTAAGTCTGTTTTCATTGTGAGATTGCATTGCTTTGGTTAGCTGATGTCTTAGTGTTTGTGCTGTAAAATGCAAAATAAAACTTTCAAATGAAGTCCAAATCATCGTAGAAGTAAATCAGTATGCACATTAGTGTTTATGGTAAATGGGGTGAAATAACCAAGTAATGGTTCATTGGAATAGCTGAAGGGGGGAGGCTCCATTCGACCATGATTTTGTGAGAGAGAAAGGCGGCAAACTCAAACACAGCCCCGGCTGAACTATACCTCTCAACTGTCCAGATTTTCACAGAATGAATAGATTTTTGCTTCTTATTTTTGGTTTGTTCCTCATTAAATGTGTGGTTTTCTGGCAAATAATTTAGGAATTAAGTCACTAAATAATGACAGACACTGAGTTTCAGACTTCATAACCTTCAGAAAAATGCATGCTAAAGCAAGACCTATTATTCTATCAACTGTCTCAGTTTATACAATTTTTTGTACTGTTTTATAAGTATATTTGGCCTTGTCCAGATTTCCTGCATTAACAGGTTGAGAGGTATGTGCAAATAAATTGCTTTAAAGAATTAGGCATATCCAAACCTCTGAACTGTCCCCGATTTTAGCTCAAAATGTTGCTCTTCCCCCTAATAATCCCACAGCAAAATGGCAATTTTGGAAGAAACCATGGAGGGCTTAAAATTAAGAAATAACTGTAATAATCAGAGTTATAGATTACTTTTATTATATAAAATGCATGCAGATTCTTTTATTTTGTCAGCTGCTCATGTTAGCAGTACTAATATTAAAGTGTCCCTTCTTTGACATGTTCACAGCTGTATTGTGTGGCTATTTTATATTTTTGCATTACATTTTTGGTCCATTTTTCATAAAATTGTGTTTTTTTGGCAAATTAGTAGCAAATCATTAAAGACTGAAGTTAGAAAATAATGACAGACATTTGTGTTTCAGATTTCATACCCTTCAGAAATTCATACTAATGCAAGACCTACTACTCTATTACCTTTCTAAGTTTATACGAGCAGTAATTAAAATTGTCCTTATTTTGGGCATTGTCCCACTTCTATGTATGGCTTTGTCCAGATTTCTTGCTCTGAGGTTGAGAGGTATGACAAATGTGTCAGGGTCATTACAGTCAGCCAGAGACATTTCAAATTGTGACATACTTGTTGCACCCCACTGCCTCATGTAGTGTGACTCTGGATATGTCCAAGCAAGGCAAGGAGTAGTTATGCAGTGTAAATGTGCAAAGTACCCCCCCATCCAAGGTAGACACAAGTACTACAGTTGCTTTTCATCTGTCCTTGATTTTGCAGAATGGTCTGGTTTGTCATATTTTTGTACTGTTGATTTATGTTTATTACTTAAAGTGCCTGTTGCTCTGTGTTTAAGTAGCAATGCTTTAATGACCATCGGATAAGCTTGTCTGAGATTGTAAGATGCAAGTAAGCTTTAATAAGCATACTGTTAAAGAACTGCCAACAGTGAAAGCCTTTCTGTTGTTGCCATGCAGAGAATACTTAACTAGATAATGTATAAGCCTTTGGTATTGAAATGCATATGACAGTATTTGTAATAAAGGACAGGATTACATTATTTTAAGAAGCTCATACACTTGTTGGAGTCTTCCAGTCATCTCTGCAGGCTTTACCTGTAAATTAAACAGAATGCCAATCATGTGTGGTCCATAACCTGTACAGTAGTCCTTTAAGCAATGTATCTTGAGCTTGTTTCTTGTTTGCTTTTCATTTTTTACTTTGATCATGTTTTCCCCATGAAACAAGTAGATAGTTGTCAGGCAGCAGGTCTTTTTTGGATAAGAAACATTTTTACAAGTGGGGGCATCACAGAGATTTCTGCTTTCAGCGTGTTACTTGGTACTTTAATAAAGCTGAATATAAAATAAAGCTGAATATAAATTATAATTAGAACTGCAGTGCAAGGAGAAGTGGTTTGAGTGGAGTGATACTTGTTTTTCTTATACTTGATTTTGACTGGCATTTCAGTAATGTATTTAAAAAGTAATTTACTTTTTCATGCCTCACAACCTTTTTGTTTCCATCTAGATATTAAGCAAGCTGTCATGCAGCCAATGCATTGAAATATTTTTATTCTTCTACACTTCATTTTGTCTTGATTGGAATCTCATAATGACGGTTTGGCACCCAGGGCAGCATATTTAATGAAAGTTAGTTTTTGTGGTTTTGAGCATAGCTCCTCCCCTTTCTAGTTGGTCGCACCCCTTCCCATTGACCCCACTCATTCAGATGTCCCCCTTTGATTTGAAGTCACCAGCCGCCACTGAGACAGGTTCAGGCAAATAAAGAAAAACAATATCTAAACTAAGGTTCACTATAGGTGGGACACAGAGGCATAATTCACATTAGTGACATATACAGATGACACATGCAGCTGGGGCACATATATAACCTACGGTTGTTAGGACAATGGGCTGTGTGCAAATAGTCCAAAAACATACTCAATGCCATCACGGCAATAAATAAGTACAGAAACTAGGCAACTATGTTACCCATGTGCATATGACATCACAAGAGAACTGCAGTACAATGGAAAATGTGAGGAATGACAACAATGCACACAGTTATGAAAGGTCACACAACCCACATTCCATCAGTTTATGTAGTCACGTGCATACTCTGCCTGTATGGTAGCATTGTGGACAACAGCAGAGTGCAGTGTATGATGCTCCTACATGTGGCACACAAGACTCTACAATCAAATACATATAGTCACATACATGCAGATAATGCAAGCCATATGGTGAGGTTAAAGGAATCTGAGCTGACTCCATGTAACATTGTCACTGGTGATGACAGCAGTGTAAGTCAGGACGAGTTGTATGTTATTGCTGGGAAGGACAATGTAATGTCAACCAGACAAATGACATGACCAGATAAGAGCCAGAATGTGAAGTGTGTACAACAAAGGACATAGGGAAAGCATGACTGTAATATGGGTACACATACACAGATATGTGCATATAAATTAAAACACCCCCAAAGTGTCGAGAAACCATACTGGCAACATGGAAAAAGTAGAACACACAGGCAATATTTACAGTCTGGATGCACCAGGTTGAACATTATGTACTATATCTCATGTGATCTTTTGGAAGCCGTCACACATGGCCTGTGCCATGTCTTGGAAGAAGTTGTTCATCACATCCTGCATGTGCATCTGGAACACATTGCTGATTACATCACAGATCTAATTACCTCAGATCATCTTAAAGGGGTGGTGGAGGTCATCATTGTCACTCAGCCAGCATAATTGCCCTAGATGGTCCAGGCCTGTCATTATCATCATTGTCATCGTGCCATATTCTTCCATCCTTGGAGTCAGAATCTGGTGGCAGTGCTCATGATTGGCATTGTCTGCATGTGCTGATAGGTTGGTTTGGTTATGTTCCAGACTCTGTAGCATGACAGTAAATCAAATGGCACATAGTGTTGTAACATGCCATCACACTGCCAGCACAAAATACAAACTATTCTGTTATAGCAGCTTTCACATATGTACAGTCTGTAGGCACCCATGAACAGGTTGTGTACTTCTTTTGAGTAATGTCCCATCTATACTTGTGATGTACCCCTTTTAAATATACACATCCCTAACCGATGCATGTCTTGTTTTCCCACAGGTTAAAATGACAAGCACAATATTTGTGTTAGACAGCAGTGTCAGAATTAATGAAAATATACAAAGTTATGAATAATACACATAGCCCATCATAGCAGACTAGTATATAACACCTGGTGTGCTGCAGTTGGGCATGTCAGCTCTCTGACAACAGTACAGATGTGTTACCAACCCTTTCAATAACGTATGGGCTACTATGTGTACTGTCAGTGTAACAGGACAGTGCAGTGATATGTTATGCAACATGTCATTACAACCCCTGCGGTGCCTTGCACTCACCCACACACAATACATTATAACCTATGGTTTATCAAAATATGCTTAGGATGAATATATACAGCTATATACCATTTGCTTAAACTGTAGGCATAAGAGATGTGAACCAAACTAGGCCAATATTATTGCACAATGACAGCTGGCCTATGTCAGTTATATGATGGAATGCCACCCACAAATGTAGTCATAATCACAGGTGTCCCATGTGTAATACAGAAGTACACTGATCTGCATATATCTGCTGCATACACACGGACATAACTATACCATGTCATATGGATAACTAACACAGAAAATCATGCTGGAGGATGTTATGTTGTTTACCATAAATAAATTCAACAAGGACATGTGCATGGGCTACTCTTATAGCAACCCTGCATAATATCACTTCAGGTCTCCCCTGAAAAGAGACTGCTAGCCTAGTGGGACTAACCCTGTCAACAAAGGATAAAAAATGAAAACTTTGTAAACCTAAGATATAATGCAGTCTTGTCAACTTACACCACAGTCTGTAACATTCTTTGGGACTGCAGGAGTAATAATAGGATAACACAGATTAAGAAAATAGTAAAAATATGCTACTTGTCAGTACACACCCCACAGGACAATTGCCCAAAGAAAGGAGCTATTACTAGTAAACAAATTACTAACACATCATGGGCAAGTCCTGGGACACACATCAGATAAATAGGATTACTGAACTAATGTACTGAGACTTGAATGATATGATCTCCCAAATACATTGCGGTGTTAATGGTACAATAGCATAGGATAAAGTGACAATGACATGTAAAAGCCATAATAAACATATATGTGAATGTGTGGTTGTTGTGTTGTGCCTTTCAGCTTTTCCCGTTTAGGGGTCACCACAGTGGAACTCCAGTCCTCTAATGATTGGTAGTTGATTTTTATGTGCCGAGTTACCAGCCCTGACGCACAACCTTCAATGAAGGTACGCCCATTCACGCATGTCTCCACGCAGAAGACGCTCTACCTGAGAATCGAACTGGACAGTGTCTTACTGTGAGGCAACAACGCTACCGCAGCACCACTACCCCTCAATTCTACATCTGTAATGTGCATGTGACTATAGTGACATATATACAAATAAAAGCATCACTGCATAGTGGTTAATGCAAATACTACAGCTATATAATGTTCCGGTTGATAGTAATTGCTCTGAAATTTCTACATTGTTCACAGAAACAATATAAGTATGTGACACACAATATTTTCATAACATATTATTACATTTTGAGCAAAGCAAAGCAAAGTAGAATGCCAGTATTTCTCACTTAACACTGGATATCTCTGTCAGTACTCAGCAGCCTATGTTTATATGTGCATAGACCATATTACAGAGCAGGGTTAGTGACCTTGGATGTAAAATCATTGTTCACGGTCATACCTAATGAACAGGGCTTGAAGATGCTTAAGAGATACTTAAGTTGAAACCGTGGATATGAATGAAAATGTATTGATCTGCTTTGTTTGTTGATGGAAATGGTGCTTGAAAATAATGTGTTTTTATTTGAACACAATTTGTTTATACAGAGGGATGGAATAGCCATGAGGACATCTACTGCCAATAGTTATGCTAACCTTGTCATGGCTCCTTGGGGAGAAGAGATCTTGATGAGATCACCACTTTGGCAACAAGTGTTATTTTATAGACGTTTTGTTGATGATTTATTTCCCCTATGGCAGGCACTCCTGAAGGATTGTGTAATTTCTTTCAATATGTCAACACTAACACAGCTTTTCTCAAATTTACCATGAATAAGTCATAGCATGAAATAGAATTTCTGGATGTTAAAGTTTATAGGAAATCAGACACTGGATTGAGTACGAAGATCAATAGAAAGCAATGTTATAGGAATGTATTGTTATGTAGAAGGAGCATGTACCCTACACGATTTAGAAATATAATGAGGGGACAAGACACGAGGGAATCCAGATTAAATGCAGAGGATACAAATTTTAAGGAAGAAATAGATGCCCTAAAAGTTAAGTTTATGCAGAAAGGGTACAAGGACCAATCCGTGAATAATAATCCATGGGGGTTCTCGCTTTGGTTCCCAAGCTCTACAACTCTCATAGTTATCTTCCTATGAGCCTATCTATGCTCTCAACAATTTCTATAGCTTCTCTCTAAGCTCTCAACAACTCCTACAGCTACCCTCACAAAATCCAACCTTGTAAATATTGTAAATAGCATTCTACTGTTGATGTGTGTATGTAAAGAGTATTTACATTTTCTTAAAATGTTTGTATGTAAACTGTTTCCACACCTAACAGATATCTGTTTTCCTCAAATGAAACTGTATGATCCCTGCCTTCAAGCTTAATGAATTTGTTAACTGTGCATGATACTGAATGCATTTATGAGTAACTATTCTACATAATATTATCTTTAATATTAACTATCAGTTGTATCTAAATTGTATAATGCATGTTGGAGCTTTTCTCCCCGGGCCTCCACTGAAAATGGGTCAATTCAGCCCAGTGGATTTCCCCGGTAATCAAACTGCAAATAAATTAATAAATAAAACCCTTAATGAAATTTCCAACATTAGATCAATGTCAGTGAGACCCTATTTTTCGGACAGCATAAATGAGTCTAGGACTAGTAGAGGGTCAACAAGGGACAGAGATGGCATATCCACCTATTATATGAATGACATTAACACTGTAATTAATGTCTATAAGAAATACTGGTCAGTCCTAATGAGTGACCCCAATATAAAACAGACAGGTGAGAGACCCACTTTTTTGTTCAAGAACAAGAAATCCTTGAAAAGATTATTATGCTATCCTAGGAATAGGGCTAGGGGTATATTGATAGATGATACATATGCCACAACCCCATGTGGCAAATGTAATTTATGTCCCTATCTAGATTCTACCAGATTATTTAGACATCCAGATGGTGGTAAGACATTTAGGTTTAGAGTGAGAGCTGACTGTGATTCGGAGAACAGTTTACTTAGCTGTATGTAATATATGTCCTATGTTGGGAAGACAAACCGTAGATTTAGGGATAGGATCAGGGAACATCTTTATAATATAAGAACTGGGAGTGCCATAAATGCATTGTTGAAACAAGTTATGACATTTGATCCCCCACACCCCTTCAGGTTTTTGGCAATAGAACAGATTGAACTAAATGAATGTGGTGGAGATACACATAACTTCACAGAAGTCACTGAGACTAGGTGGATAATTAGAATTAAGGCAGACATAGGTAAAGGATTAAATGAGAAACTTCCATTGAAACCTATACTTAAAAGCAGATCCTTATGTAGATAGTTCTATGTACTCCTCTGTGAGTCTTATATTTTAGTAACATCCGTAATATGTGCCTTTAAGGGGCTGAGAGAATGATTTGGTTACTATAACAACTGAATGTTTTTATTTGAATTGATTATGTGATATTTATTAACTTTTTATTAAGACTCTTCTTGTTCGTGTTTTTAATGTCTGAGGAAGCAGTATAATAAGTACTGTGAAAATGCTTATGTTTTATTAAAGGTTTATTGTTTTACCGCTGAGTCTCTATGTTGCTTTGGTTCACTTTATGTGCTTTTGGATTTTTGTTTGTTTATTAAGTGAACCATTTATCCTCTCTGCCACTTTGTGTGTGTATATATAATTCAATAAATGAATGCACAATGACATCTCCACTGATAAAATTATCATCTGATATACAGCAATATGCCAATATTGTCACAAGTCCGTAAGTGAAGCAATGTGTCATCCACATGTCATGTATTACACCCAGTCTGATTGCCATGACCATGTTGATCTACTCATACATGCAGATGTAGAATCTTCCAGCATACAAGGATAACTGGCACCTGCTTAAAAGATACTAAATTTTAAACACAGACCAACACCTTCTGTCTACATCACAGTGCAAAACTCTACCTATCTAGCTACATGTGCTATGCTCTGCATGACTGCAGCATGAGGTCCTGCTCTACTGGTATGTGTCAGCTGTTATTATAGCAACAACCCACGCCTGGGTGTGGGTAATGCTGGATTTACCCACGGTTGGTGTGGTTTGGTCACGGGGGCGAAGCCCGAGTGGCCAAACAAAGCCAACCGTGGGTAAATCCAGCATTACCCACACCCAGAAGTGGGTTATTGCTATTATACAATGACATTATTTAAGAAAAAAAAGAATTACTTTTCTTAAATAACGGCATTGTATAATGCCTCCTTGCTGCCCTTCTGCAGCTGTCTGGAATTCTGCGGCAGTTCTGATGTACTGCGCATGCGTATGCCTACACAGTACATCAGAGCTGTGGGCAAAAGCAATGGAGAAAGCAAGATCTCCATTGCTTTTTACTGTGTCTCTATGTTAAAAGGGTTTAACATAGCGAGACAGCTTTAAAAAAAGCAACAGAGAATCTCTGTTGCTTATTTTAAAGCTGTCTCACTATGTTAAACCCATTTAACATAGTGAGACAGTTTTGAAAAAAGGAGAAAGCAAGATCTCTGTTGCTTTTTACAAACTGTTTTGCTATGTTAAATGGGTTTAACATAGCGAGACAGCTTTAAAATAAGCAATGAAGATCTCCGTTGCTTATTTTAAAGCTGTCTCGCTATGTTAAACCCATTTAACATAGCGAGACAGGTTTAAAAAAAAGCAACAGAGAAAGCAAGATCTCTATTGCTTTTTACACACTTTCTCGCTATGTTAAAGGAGTTTAACATAGCGAAACAGCTTTTAAAAAAGCAACGGAGATCTCCGTTACTTTTTTTAAACCTGTCTCGCTATGTTAAACTCCTTTAACATAGCGAGACAGTGTTTTAAAAAAGACTTATACTAATTGAAAAAGTCCAGGCGACCGGACCTTTTTCCATTAGTATAAGTCGATTTACAAAGTGCACGCTGACCAATCAGAGTGCACATTTTGGAATATTAATGGGGGCTCATGGTATAATAGCCATTTAACAAAGTATAAAGTAGATGGTCTGTCTGTTACACAATGTGTAATAATGAATACAGTGCAAGTAACATAAACACCTGAGATGTCTTATAAGGGGGAATAGTGACCTACTCATTGCCCTAATCACTGGAGAGTATCATAAACCCATACTGTTGCTGTGTGTACAGCAACATGTACATATATAAATGAAAAGATATATCTCAATGTATCTTTCCATACATACATAAATAGCTATCTGAAGAGTGATGACCACAGGACATATATCTGCAAAAGTAAGTTTTATATATATATATACATATATATATATATATATATATATATATATATATTTTTTTTTTTTCATATCTGTATCTATATCTAATTTATATACACACATATATGGATATATATATATATATATATATATATATATATATATATATATGGGTCTACTTCAAAATATTGAAATCTCATAACATTGAAACTCAAAACACTGAGACCATAACATCAAAGACCCAAAACACTGAAAATCCAAAACAATGAAAACTCAGAACACTAAAACTTTGCATCATAAGAGTAAAACTACAATGCAATGTAAATAACATCCCCTCCACTTATAACACCAAACTAACAAACACACTTCTTACCATGTTTCTGCAGGGGGGCAAGCCCCCCTGCACCCCCCATTTGGGGGGCTTCCCCGTAAATTAAATATACCAACTCTGAGATCGCACTATAGTTGAAAAAGTTAATTTCCTAACCTCACTGTATTGCGATCACCATAAAGAATGTAAACATAATATAAATCACGGACACAAATAATGGCCAGTGACAGTAAATCAGTTTTATTATAAAACCTTGAACACTCCTAGTACCTCAGCTTAAACAATATAATGGACTTGTTTTAATTGGCTGATTATTTAATTGTTTGATTAACTTGTGAAATTTATATAAGCTGTGTTTTTTATGGTGTTTGCACTAGGAGTGTTCAAGGTTTTGTAATAAAACTGATTTACTGTCACTGGCCATTATTTGTGTTCGTGGTGTTTCGTATATTCATACTTCACTGGTGGTATTGCATAATGTCTAAATCACTTAACCTGTATGGCCTTAAACCACATACAAATTGGCAAAATAAACAGTTTTCGCCCTACTCAGTTCTCCCAGCACTTCTCAGAACACTAACTTAACTTCCATTAAAGGCACACATCCATATGTTTATTTCTGTATGGTGATCATGTTACAGTGGGATTAGGAAATTAACTTTTTACTACTGTAGTGCAATCTGACAGTTCGTATATTTAATTTACAGGGGGTGTGGGGGGTGCAGGGGAGCTTGCCCCCCTGCAGAAACATAGTAAAAAGTATGTTTCTTAGTGTGGTATTGTTATAGGTGGAGGGGATGTTATTTACATCTGCGTTGTAGTTTTCTGTGTTATAATGCACACTTTCAGTGTTCTGAGTTTTCATTGTTTTGGGTTTTCAGTGTTTTGGGTTTTCAATGTTATGGTGTCAGTGTTTTGAGTTTCAATGTTATGAGATTTCAATGTTTTGAAGTAGACCCATATATATATATATATATATATATATATATATATATATATATATACAGGTTCATAGGTGTTACTAGGCTAATGGCCCTGGGGTCTTTACAAGCCTAGCCATAGGATTACCCTGGCATAGTGCCACCCGACCTTAGTTGCCAGTGTCTCTGGAGTTATCCCCAGGGTGAATTTTCTGTTTCCCATCCACTCATCAAGATTTCTCTTGAAGAGGGTCAGTGAGGTGCTCTGGTTGACACGTATGGGAAATCTGTTCCATAGCATGTGCAGTCTCTGGATTATGAGCCTGTCCCTCCAGCATGTTCTATTAATTGTGGTAATGAGGTTGAGGTCTCTGGAGCATGTGGTGTGGAAGGAATGGGATTTCTTTAGATGTAGCATTTCTAACAGAGCTGGGTCAGACATAGCTTTGTAATTCAAGCAGAGATCGCCTCTAAGTAGGTGACGTGAGACAGAGAATAGTTGGAGTTTTTTGAGTCTGTTCATATAGGACAAGTGTTTAAGGCTTAGGATCCTCTTTGTGAGGTACTTTTGTGGCCTCTCCAGTTGTTGCAGGTGTCTAGTGAGGTATGTGCCAAATAGGGCATTGTAATCGATGACTGGCCTAATGACAGACGAGTAGAGGGATTCAATGAGCTCTTTCTTCCTGGATGCAAAACCCTTAGTAATGAAGGACTTTCTGACCACAGTGGCAATGTGGTGATCAAAAGAGAGGTTGCTGTCAACCTGTGTTCCCAGATCTCTCATAACACCTTCTGTGTTCAGTGGACTACCATCAATGTGGTAATTCATGGGAACCGGGTTCTTCCCAAAGGGTATGACGACATTTTTTGGCATTGAGCTTAAGACCATGGTTCTGACACCAGTCATTGGTCACAGTGAGGCCATTCTGTAGGATGTCAACATCACTTGGGGAGTTAATAATAGCTCTCAACTTGCAATTGTCTGCGAACTTTGTCAGCCAGAGTCCCTTCGTGTTGGACTGGACTTCAGAGAAGTAGATACCAAACAGGAGAGAACCCAGGACCGAACCCTGTGGGATGCCACTCATGACTAATTGGCAGTCTGACTTGGAGTCAGCTACTTTCACACTGTGGATTCTATCTGTGAGCCAGTTTGCAACCCACCTAGTGATATAGGGGTTGATGCCAAGCTTAGTGAGTTTTTCTATGATTCCTGGGTGGGGAATGGTATCAAAAGCCTTGGCAAGATCAAGGTAGGCTGTATGAACCACCTTGCCTTCATACACAGCTCTGGTGACTTGGAGATTCCCTATATCCTTGTTTATTAGATCCATGATGATGCATTCCATAGCTTTGCATATCAGAATTGTCAGGCTAATGGGGTGATAGTTCCCAGGGTCTGTAGTCGCTCCTCCTTTGTGTAGAGGGATGACTGTAGCAGTGCACCATTCAGCAGGGACAAAGCCTGAGTTAAGGCTGTGATTGAACAGGGCACACAGGTAAGGTGCCAGTTCACTCTGTAGTTCATGTAGAACACAACCAGGGATATTGTCAGATTCCACAGAAGCTGTATTATTGGCCTTGGACAGTGCTATTTTTAACCTGTGCAGCAGTAATACTGGGTGCCTGGCAATCTACTGGTATTGTGATTGGTCCTTTGGGGGGGGTGAGAGGGGTAAAGTTGTCACTGAATCTGTCGGCCAGTATACTGGCAATATCTGTTGGCTCGTTATAGGAGGTACCATTGTGCAGTAGCTCAGAAAAAATCTGGGTATTGCCGTGGAGATTCTTTACATAACTATAGAAGGCCTTCTGGCTGTCTTTACTATCTGCTGCAATTCTGTTTTCATACCTAGCTTTAGAGGATTTGATGAGAGATTTCAACTTTTTGTTGAGGCAGATAAGGGAGTTTTTCCAGTCTTGGGAGTTCACCTTATTACACATTAGTTTCCGCCTTCTGTTGTAGAGTTTGTTTATGGCAGGGGACCACCAGACTGGCTTCCATTTTTTGGAGGAGAGTGTCTTGGTTCTATTGGGTATGGCAAGATTGATGCATTTCTGTACGTGTTTGTACAGTGCATTGGTGGATGATTCTGCTGTCATTCAAATATTCTCCATTTGCATGGTTGCCATGAAGTTAGCCACCTCTGTTTTTAAGATCCCAAAGTTAGCTTTGGAGAAGTTTTTCATGGTGGCTACCTTTGCTGGGGAGGGGGGGGGTGTGTGTGGATTTCCAAGGTGATTAGTTTGTGGTCGGATCTGACCAGGGAGGAGTTGACTATTGGTGTAGAGCAACTGTCACCCATGTTAGTAATGACCATGTCAAGGATGTTGCTACCTCTAGTGAAGGTAAGAACGAACTGGTCCAGGGCATTGGAATTAATGAACTCCAGGAAACAGTGGACAAGTGTATTGGTACATGAGTAGTTTACCCTGTTAATGGAGGGGTAGTTGAAGTCACCTAGTAAGAGAGTGTAAGGTTGGACCCTAATATTCTCCAGGGTGCTTAGGAACATGGACTATGAGTCTTGGGATTTGGTTGGGGACCTATAGCAGGCTACGACTTGAATCTCTGTCTTACCCAATGTTAGCTGCATCTGAAGTATCTCTGATGCGTTATGTTGGGCTACCAGTTTGGAGGTGTACGCATCCTTTATGAATATGGAAACACCACCATGTTTGGAGCTTCAGTCCTAGTTCTGGGGTCAAAACGTTTGTGGAATGAGTTATAGCCTGCTAGCACAGGGGTGCTTTCTGTGCCTTGAACCAGGTCTCTGTTGCAGCACAAATGTTGATGTTCTCCATTTTAAGGAGTGTCTCAAGCAAGGGCATTTTGAGGTTTAGACTTCTAGCAGTAAGCAACATGACCATCAGATTGCATTTTATTTGTAGCTGTTAATATGTATGTATGTATATATACATATATATATATATATATATATATATATATATATATAGGTCTACTTTTCAAGCTTGAAGTTTCAAAACTTCGAATTTCTTATGGTTGAGACAATAAGATTGAAGTTTCAAAACTTCGATCTGTTTGAATGAAGATCACCGTACAGTATGGGACTGGAAATCTACCATTCTCCTCGCTGTAGTGCAATCTCAGGGTTGGTATATTTAATTCGCAGGGGGTGCAGTGGAGCTTGCCCCCTGCAAGAATGCAAAAAAAAATTGTTTTTATTTTTTTTTTTAAGTTTCGAAGTTTCAAAACTTTGATCTTATGGTCTCGACCATAAGAAATTCGAACTTTTGAAACTTTGACCTTTAAAAGTAGATCTATACATATATATATATATATATATATATATATATATATATATATATATATATATATATAAATATGGATTCACTTTACAATCTCGAAATACTGAAATCGCAAATTTCAGTATCTTGAGAAGAAAGTGTCGAAAGTACAATAAATAGAAACTTCAAAAAAAACGAACGTCAAAATACTGAAACTTCATAATATCGAATTTGCAGTATGTGACGCTCTACGTTTTAACACACCCTCCACTATACAAACAAATATACATACAGCACCTTCCTCACCACACTACAAAAAAAAGCACAACACACACACACACACAAACAAATGAAACCCACTTAATCTATGTATAAGCAGGGGGGGCAAGTTCCCCTGCACCCCACACCCCTGCTACTTATATATACAAACTCCGATGTCGAACTAACAAGAATAAGACATCAAACCCATTGCTACGCACTTTACAATTCCGTTGCACAAACACACATTACATATTTACAAACATCGCCACTTTCAACACTTACACACTCACACTCTTACCTACCTACCCTAACCTACACCTAAAAGTTCCCAGCACACTTAAATAATACCCAATCCCTACCCAAAACCCTTAAACAAAAAACATTTACCTAAATCTCCGAGTATAACAACATTTTGGCAGCCATCTCTATATCCTAGACCACATTGCACCTTAAAGACACAGCAAACCACAACTAAAACAGCACACCACCACAACCGCGGATTCGACAATTTCAAAGTCGTTGAAATACAGTTTTGAATAACTGCACTTTTGACATTTTCATCTCAAGATAGTGAAATTCGTGATTTCAGTATTTCAAAATTGTAAAGGGAATCCTTATATATATATATATATATATATATATATATATATATATATATATATATGTATATATGGGTATATTTATGTATATATATATATATATATATATATATATATATATATATATATGTGTGTGTGTGTGTGTGTGTGTATAATATATATATATATATATATATATATATATATATATATATATATATAGTTTACTATCATAAGTGCGAACGGCACTCCTGCGACTATCATATATTCGAACATGGAAGGTTAACGTAATGTCGAAGGCAAAATAATCAAGCTAGGAATGGTTTTAACATGGGTCGAGGTAGGGGACATGTTTGTAGTTTGGAATAATACTGAACACCTACCTCGACCCATATTAAAACCATTCCTAGCTTGATTATTATGCCTTCGACATTACCGTTTACGACCTTCCATGTTCGAATATATGATAGTCGCAGGAATGCCGTTCGCACTTATGATAGTAAACCTATATATATATATATATATATATATACATATCACATACACGCACACACATATATGTGTACAAACAACACATATTAAGTATGTCAACACAAGGAGTGTATTAATTGTGATAAAGACATGTAAATAAGACTGAAATGTTTTACAGACTCAGCACCAGATGACTATTGTTAGTAGCAGAGTCTTACAGACAATGACAATATGCATAATCATTTGTGGCCTACAAGGAACAAGTGCTTCAGAATAGAATAAATCACAGCTGTACAGCTGATTAATAAATGCGACTTTTGCAAATGATGGAGGCATACTTGCAGATCTACACCAGTTATCAAACTGAGAATTATGCAAGACTTAATAGTTAAAATATGGATATTGAACCTACATGTACAAAACAGCTCAATTTTATTTATATTCCAGGGTAGAGTACTGATCTCCATGAACTATTTTAGGCAATGGTGGCTGAAGGAATCAAACCTTGCAACACTGGATCACAGGAAAGCTTATCAACAGCTCCTTAATCCTCAAAGACAACTGCCAAACTACTTTACCTATTGAGCTAACTTTTCTTCTGTCCTAAATTAACCTTAATTCATATAACCATGTGCTATAAGACAATTGTATTGTGTTTAACAAAAGCAGGTTATCTGCTTTGTCATAGACAATTCTCAAATATCTGATATGCATACCTATATTTGTCTATGCACACAACCAATATTAGAGATATAAAAACATAGTTAAACTGTTAATTGTGTGTGCAGCTTGTGTGAATTCAAAATAGACAGTATTCATCAAATAACACTTACCAACATGGGTTACTTTAACATTCTTGTGGAGGGCAAATAAATGTGTAGTCATTCTCAGCCTGCACAATGTAGGTATTTCAGCACACTGAAACTATTACATAATAAAAAAAACAGAGCATCTGTACAACCTAAATGATTATAGCAGAAAAAAATATGACAAAAAGGTAGGCCACTTGCAACAGAATACCAAATGCATATGTGGGAATTGAACCTACACTCCATCTGCTGTACTTAACCTGTTGAGCTACTCTACTTAATGCTCTTCCTAGTAAAAGTTCTATGTACAGATTCAATATGTTAGAGCAGTAACATAAGCATACAAATTTATATGTACTAGGTGCAGGATTATTATGCAGTAACCCAATGTAACACTTAAAAATATGCATTTGCTCAACTATGGAGACTGCAGAATGTGTAGTCATACAATGAGTAATGTCTTACTGATGACTGTTGTACACTACATCCAAGTTATTGATGATAACACAGAAACAAAATCCTTCTAGTACAAATTCAGTTAGACCATTTAACTATGTTTGATGTACACTTCATGACCAGTTGTGCCACCTGCAGATCACAATGCATCCACGAAGCTCCCTAGCAATCCAGTTCCATACATCGATCATGGTGAAATTCCTCTGACATGCCTGCATCCTCACCTCATTTTGGGCATAAATGGTCAGAAGCTGCATCATCTCATTAGTTCAGTTTCATACCTGGATGCACTTCAGCCTTTTCTCCATCAATATCTTCCTCAAAATTATTTATGTAAACTGTTAGAATGCCTTCAGACAAAAGCTCACTGGGGTACCACTCAGTTCGCAGATAGAAAAGGAATGATCTGGAAGTGTAGTGGTATCACATTTTAAAATTAGCACATTGAGGTCAATATCAGCCCATTGGCTGATGTCATACATGTGCTGTATATGTATCCATACATGGTGACTACTGAGAATTTATGCTGAACGCTAAACACTTACTCTGAAGTATTGGTTAATGCACCGAGATTTGAGAGCTTACTCAGACATCTGCAAAAGAGATTCAGAAACATTCTGTGCTAATGAAGTACATTTATTATGTATAGTGCAAATGGTATTTAAAATATGTGTCTGCTGAGGTGCTCATACTGTTAGGTATACTTGGGTAAGATGTCTGTAGGTGATCTACTTGTATGTGTACTTTCAAAAAATGTAAAGCAGAACTTACTCATGGTCAGAGGCTGTCATATTTTCCTGTCTTACCCATTGTATTTCACCATTTACATAGTTTAGAATGATAATCTGTAATTATCTACATATGTTTTAAGATAAATGGTATAGGTTGGTTCCTACTGTATGCAAGTGTAACGGCACATATCCACACTTCACCACATTACTGTTGATACTGACGGATTATGACTGCATCCTCTGCAGGTTTACCTGTTAGTGTGCACTGTAGTTTGCAAATACTGATGGATTATGAGACTGTCCACTGTGACAGAATTATGAATTACAATTTGCAAATGCTGACTGAAACTGCAGCATATACCAGGAAAGTCCCATTGCTTTTAATATTGGCCTGATGGATTTCAGATGTGTCAGGCTGTATCCCCCTCATCTGGTTATGTACAAAATATCATCTTATAGAGCTAGTTAAAATGTTGGTTCTGCTGCAATGCTTTGTCATGTTCAACACATACCTGACTTTACATTCATATATTACACATATATCAGCTAAATACATTACACAGGTCATTAGCACAAGGTGAACTAATTGTTTTGTGCCTGTTCTGTATGTCTGGTGTTGTTAGGACATCAGATAGGGATAGTGACCTGTCCGGGTGAAGAAGCATGTATTGTGCTCTTTGTAGGCATAGCATAGCTGAAGTGAGGTCATAGTGGTAATGTTGATTTTACCAGATTTTGAAAGTTCCATAGATCCAGGTTTGAAACACATCTCTGGATGTTGTACATATACACACATATGTGTGGTACATATAGAGTTACCTTTTTGGTGTTAGTATATATGCGGCACATGTTGGTTGTCATGTGTGATTATTACACATCTATGTGAGGGGGTTGCTGTAAATTTAATAGTTTTGCATGTGCTCTCCAGCACTGGCCCAGGAAATATGTGTAACATTGCTGCATCTCACACTGCTGTATATCATTGGTATGATGTTCGTATCCCGACATGAACATGTATGCTTTTTGCTTTGCAGATGAGTCACAGAAATAAACACAATAACTGCAGTGTCAGTGGTGCAACAGATAGCACACTTGCCTCTGGTGCAGAAGGCTGTGGTTTTTGTTCCCACAGATCAGCTACTGACACTGCAGTGCAGCATAAGGAAGGTGCTGCACTCCTGAGTGTACCATCTTTTGGATGAGATGTTAAACTGAGGCCCCATCTGCTTGAGTTGGTGGTAGCTCAAGTGGATGTAAAAGATCCCGCAGCACCTATAAAACTGGTAGGGGAAGTTCCACAATATCCTGGCCAAATTTCCCCTAGTAGTATAAGTACCACCTCGGATCATCCCTGAAAAGAGGCTGATAGTCTATTGAGACTAACAAGGTCAACAAAGTATGAGAGAGAATAAGGTAATACTTGAGGCCCTGTATCTGCATGGCAAGAACCTGCTTCGATTGGTGGGTGATATACTGTGGTGGACACAGTTATGGCATTACATCTCCAACATGGTGAATGCTATGGATAGTCACAGCTGATCACAGGAAGCATGTCACTGACACTGCTCAGACATGATCTTCCATGCAGCTAACAGACACTATGGCTATGACAGGGACAGGAATGCCACAGTTGGATGACCACTTATACCTGCCCCTGATAAGACAACATTATTCCTGATGTCATACCATCACACTTGCCAGGACTGTCATATTTCCAGAGGAGGGACAGAGGCTGGTGTGCTAAGATGCTGTAATATGTATGTTGTTCCACTCCATGACCACACAGTATATGATACTTGTATGGACTTACATTCTAACATGACTTATCTCTTCAAATGTATTTCACAGCAGCATCCCAAAGACTAGCATGTCAGGACACAGACCTGATAAGACTGTCTCTACATGGGGTATATTAACCTGAAGTTAGTTGCCATTGAGAGTACCCTGTCTGATAATGATATGTTGCCCTTCACAGGGCCTTCACATAACAGCATACATCTGTGATCATCAGGTACATTTTTTGTCTATTTAGATAGGGTTGACTATATTTCTAAACATAAAATAATATAACATCAGAGTGCTTCACACTTATTTGTTCCTTTGTAATTTACAGTAAAGTTCCATCAACAAGTAAGGCAAGAAATATCAGCTGAGGACAGACCTGGTAACAGTGTCTCTATATAGTGTAAATTATCCTGTAATTATGTGTCATTGTGAGTGACATATCTGATGATGATGATGATGATGATTGATGATGATGATGATGTGTTCCCCTTCACAGGGCCTTCACATACCACCAGACATCCACAACCATCAGGTGTGTGTGTGTGTGTGTGTGTGTGTGTGTGTGTGTGTGTGTGTGTGTGTCTACTTAAATAGGGTTGACTGTATAGCTAAACCTAAAACAGGATGATCTGCATCAGAGTGCTTTATACATACTTGTATCTGTTTGCTTGTAGTTCACAGCAGCATCCCAACACTAAGTGAGTAATGGAAGATTCCTCTGATAAGAACAGACCTGGTAAGAGTGTCTGTATATTGTGTTTATTGATATGTAGTTAAGTTTCTTCATGCAAAGCCTGTTTCATGATGATGTATTCCCCTTCACAGGTCCTTCACATTCCAGAAAACATCCGTGAACATCAGATACATGTTTGTATACATAGATATGGCTGCCTGCATTGCCAAACCTGAAACTAGATGATGTGTGCCAGATTGCTTCACACTTGTTGAGTCTACTTCTTTGTAATTCACCGTGGCACTGTGACTCACACCACAGGGGGTAGAGTCAGAGGAAGAAATGTCTGGTATGTGTGCATATATGAGAATTGTTATTACTCCAATAACATTTGCATTGGTGATGCCTATTGATTACTTTCTCTGTTCCTCAGGACATTGTGCCACTCAAGGCCATGCCATCCAGGTAACTTGATATTTCTATTCCATTTGTGTATAGTTTGGGAATTGCCAGACTATTTTCACATATTTTTTATCCCATGTACCTATGCTGCATGTATCTGATATGTCACAGTTCTGTGTTCGAAGTATGTCCATTACCCACCTCCTCCATAAGCCTGTTCACTGATCCTGAGGCAGGATGTGATGTGCTGCATTTACACAGTACAGCCAAAGACACACATGGCACTGTATTAGGGTCAGCATTGTCAAGTCCTGGAGGGGACAGTCCTGTTGTTCAGGGTGTAGCCTCTGACAGGTAGACAATTCAGCTGATTGGCCTCAGGATGGTTGGGTACTGGATATTGGTTATGATGATTTCAAGCAGCTGTCCCTATGTCAGTCTGAGAGTGGTGACTACTCACTTCCAGAATGGACTATTAAAGTCCTTATGACTGTATGTAGGCAGGTGGCCGATATGCATGGACATGTGTCTGTTGGAGTATGCCTGCTCTTACAAGTGCTGCATGAATATTCCCAGCCATGTCATGGCAATGACCTATAAGTAATTTCTCATATTACCAACTGTGTAGTGCACCAGTTCCATGTGTCATATGAGGGTCAGGAGCACAGGCATGGAGAGGTCATTGCAGCATTGGCTGCACAGCAAGATAGTGTGGTATCTGTTGCATGCTCTGTTGAAAGCTTTGTTACAGCAGTGCTGGATCAGTGCCAAAGTACAACTTGGGTGCTATGTGCCTTGACACTTATGAGAAGAATACCTTCAGTGGGGAGACAGAGATCACTTCTTGCGTGACCCACACATGGCCCTTGTCCATCAATGTCTATGATGCAACATACCTCCTGGAAAGGTTCTGTCAAAAGTCTTGTAACAGTAGTGCTGGAGCAGTGCCAAAGTACAATTTGGTGCTACATGCCCTGGCACTCATGAGCAGAATACCTCTGGTGGGAGAGGGAGATCACTTCTTGTATGATCCACACATGACCCTTGTCCATAAATGTCTGTTGGTCACAAAGATCAGACCCTATCAGTCACATCCTGACATACTAACCACAACACTGCTCAGACCCACAGTGTGTCCTAGTATAGTCACATCACCACATCCAGTGCAGCAGCACAGAGTCATGGCCATTATATTTTGAAATATCCAGGACTATGGTGTAAGACATCAGCATGAGTGCCCTTGCCTGTGTTAGTGCAATATTGACAGTTACCCCAGTGTGTGTCTTATTGTGTCACTCTGACCCTGTGGCAATGATGACCGCTGTGTTGTCCACTACATAATGTACAGGTTACTGGTGTATGACATGTCTGATGCCACAGACTGTTTCTTGTTGTATGAGTGACATAATAGGTTGTCAAAATGCTGTGCAATGACGTATGTCTATCCACAAGTTCTCTGTATTGTTCTATATTGACATTCTTATGCGTGTACCTTCCTTTTACAGAGGCCTTCATTTCACTTACCCATTCATACTTGATAAACAACACTCATGTGTTCATATTCTCACTATACGTATTATTGGCTATGTAATATATTTTCTTTTTAGAACATTCCTGTATTGTCTGTCATTATTGTATACACTGTTATACTTCAGATGGCATACTGGTAATAAGTCTGGCACCTTATTGTGGTACTGCTATTGCATATGTTTCAACACATCCAGCACCTGTAGTTTCCATCTGAACCTTCATTATATGTGTCATTTACAGTAATGATCATGTATGCCTTTATATGCACATCTTACACACATGCGTCCGTAAGTGTTGTGGTTTTAATGATACATTGCATCCCATGGCTAGTGCTTCATGCCTGTCATTAGTGTTATTTTATTGCAGGATATCTGTACTTGCGTAATTCATGTTATTGGTGCCACATGTGCATTATACTGTTGTGTAATACCGTGTTATAGGCCAAAACAGGCCGGGACAATAACACTTGTATGTTCCTTGTCAGACATGTGGCTTTGTTGGCAGACACTACCCTAATGTTAACAATGAAACTGCTGTTTGCTGTTTAGCCTCATGTCCTATAGTATAGTACATTCCTGAAACATGTTCGTAGAGCATATTAATCTTATCATGCACCCCCATGTATACTACCATCAGCTATGCTACATCCCCCTGTGCATGCTCTGGTAAGTATCTTATACATACTCACATTCATTACAACTATGCAGATGGTTTTCCTGGCCACTGACACTTTTGTCACATGTACAAAATGTGTGCCATATACATTTAGGTAAGGCCACCATTGGCTCCAACTGCAATTAATTGTCTACATCAATCTACAAGTATTCATTTCTTTTGTGCACACAAGTGTATAATTAGTTTCATATCACATGTATGAATGATGTTTATTATGAACTACTAGATATGTTACTGTAGTTGTCAGCTGTGATGCTGTAATGGGGTATGACTGGATAAATATCACTAGTTTATCTGTGTACATGTAGCTTGTCTTGAATGAAAGTTCTGAGCGAGATGCTGTCATGTCACCTGAGTTACCACATACAGCCACAGCCTCCATCACCAGGTCACCTGTGAATGCCCTGATAGCTCCAAATCAGACACCTGGGCTTCTTGGGGTAGGTCACCCACACCTTGGGCTGATAGGTCACTGTGTTTAGATGTTAACATATTTTTCAGCATGGCACACACAATGGCCATTTGTGATGCCTTTTCTGGTGTGTAGTGTACTGCACCCCTGGATGTGTACAGACATCTAAATTATGATTTGAGCATGCAAAACACTTGCTCAATGGTGTTTTGTTAAATGTGTCATCAGCAGCCATATATGGGGCTGTGAATGAAGTCATAAGCCAGGGTTCCACTGAATAATCACAGTCACCTGTTTGAGAAGGCATACAGATAATTAGTCATACTTTTTAATGTTAACATGTCTTGGTTCAGAGTACATTATAGCTATGGAGATATACTTACCAAGTAGGAGCACCTCAGGGATGTCACTCTGTTAGAAAGTGGACCTTAGGTCACTTTCCCTCCATAGTGCATCATCATGCACACTATCAGGGTGCGTTGCAATCAAGTTAATAATGAGGCCATCTGCAGAGCACACTACCTGACAATTGAGAGATGGCCTTCCCTTTGTATTGAAGTATTGTTCAACATCATCTGATGCTGAGGATTTTATTAGTATATGGGTACCGTCAGTTGTACCAAGGACATGGGAAAAGTTGGCAATGGCATAGAAGTGTTGCATGGCAGTTTGGCCCTCCCTGAATATTTCAAGGAAGTGGATGAATTCATCAACTTTATGGCACATAACTGCCAGGAACTGTCCCAGTAATTAACTTGTAGCTGTCTGGGACACCCATACAGCATCATCCATATGAGTCTGATATGGTCTAGAAGCCAGTATACCCAAACTCAAGCACATCTTCATTTCTACTGGGACAGGGTTACTCACAGACTGTGTGAGGACATGTGGAGTACATACATTCTACAGACAGTCAGTATCATCTCCCTATCTAACATAAACCAATCAATAATCTACTGGTCAGAGAACTGGCTTAACAGGAACCTGGCTTGGTGTTGTGCTGGCTGTCTTCTAGAATGCATCTGTAGATCATCCTTTAATATAACTTGCAGAACCCCAACAGGCTGAAGTGTATTTACTGCAGCTTGCATTTTTTTAATTTGTTTTCCATGGAATCCACAGGGATGTGCTATATTTTTCTAAAACTGGTAGGTAACAATGATAGCACCTACGGCCTCTGCTGAGTGCTTTCATAAAAGTGGTGGTGTACTACTCTGTCTTATTTTATTGTCATTGAATGCACCCATTGTGTTTTGGAATCAGGCATACATACAAATAGCCCACAGTTATCCTATGCTGAATACATTTTTGTTTGTCCTTTACTTTTAGTACTTTTTGGAATTGCATCATGTTTTCGTTCACTGATGTCTACTTTCAGCATACTTTGTTGTATGTAACTTTCTCTTGGAATCCAGTCCAATGTTTCTTTTTTCTATAAGTATAAAGGTAGCATTGTGGTGGTTGAGGACATTTTGTAAATAGTAGGTGGATGGTGGGGGCAGAAAAATTAAGCTAGTGGACAAAATATCAATTTCTGACTATAACCTTGCTTTGGAAAGTCAAGAAGACAGAGTGCAGGGATAAAACCCATAACACACACACACACACACACACACACACACACACACACACACACACACACACACACACACACACACATATGAGTGGGCATATGTGTGTTTGTGTGTATATATATATATATATATATATATATATATATATGTGTGTGTGTGTGTGTGTATATATATATATATATATATATATATATATATATATATATATACACACATAGGTTTATTATGACAATTTTGAAGTGGATTCAGTAGAATCCACTTCAATGAAGTCCGGTGGCTGAACGTTGACAATGTTGAACCCGACATTGTCGAAATGCAAATCTCACTCCTATCTTGACCCATGTTAAAGCCCATTCCAAGGTTGAATTTGAGACGTACTTTGGCATCATTCGACCGAGTCCGCTTCAACATTGTCACAGTAAACCTATATATATATATAGATATAAAATATATGCATATGTGTGTGTGTGTGTGTGTGTGTGTGTGTGTGTGTGTGTGTGTGTGTGTGTGTGTGTGTGTGTGTGTGTATATATATATATATATATATATATATATATAAGTTACAGAGAAATTTTTCACAATATGAAAAACAACAAGCATACCCTTTAAAGACAGGACACTGCTGGAGGTCAGCATTTCAAACAGGTTAATTTAACAGCTTTAATACTCAGACAGCAGCAGCTCCAAGCTCTCTGACACCACAGCAGCATTCTGTTAATGTGATACAACAGTTACCTCCCCCTTTCCTGGCCCATCTTATTCCTGCTAATTTTACAAACACGCATACCAACTTAACAAACAGTGAGGAGATTAATAGCAATGGCATTAATATCACCAGTAACAATCTTAATAATAATTGTTTACCACAGGATCCACAGGAAATATTCACACTATCCAGACTCTGAGGGACAGGGGAGGGACTCCTGGGAGACGATTCACCCCAGGCAGGATGGACTCCAGCTGAGAGGTACTAAATATGCTTTGTAACCATTTCTCTCCACTTGACTCACCACCCTCTTTTTGCTCCATTCCTAATTCATCAATTTTTAACCTTACCAACAGGATTTTGTCTAACGAGGCGCTACAAGTGATCAATAAGGCTTTCACATTTATTCCTTCACAATGGGCAGACATAACAAATCTTTTATTAGATTTTCGACTTTTTCTCAGGAAATTAAATTTGAATCTTTATTTGGACAGCCCCTCAGATGATTCTGATGATCCTTTTAATCCTACTGTCTTTGGTTTTACCAAAAAAAAGAAGCCTGTACAACCGTCCCTTGAATAATACATTACATATTTTACCCTTTACAAATAGCCCATAATAAAAAACAAACTACAAGCCTAAAAGGCACAATAACTGATAATGAAATAAAAAAGTAAAAAAACAAGCCACCTGAGGCAGTAAATGCATTAAAAAGCAGGTTTATTATACAAAAACACAAATTCGACTAAGCGCTTTTGCCACAAAAAAATTGTTGGCTTCATCAGTGTCACACACAAATTGAGTTGACCTGGTTTTATAACTTCTAAACAAATTACCTATTACCCACAATTGCATCTATTGTTTGAATTACCCTGACAGAACCTTAAAGGTACCTTTCTCCTATAAAGCATACATTCATAAAGACACTAAATAAACAAACCCTAAGAAAAAAGTTTACAACATTCATAAAAAGATCATGTTAATGCAAAAGTCACATAACATTAGTGAGTTTGTTAAAGCAAAATAAGCTAACTTAGCTCTTTAATTTTAAAAGAATATTCCAGTTTGACTGTATATGATTTGACAGAATAAGGCCTGCAACTAGTCACTACACCACCACTGCTCTTTGTTTTAAAAAGGGAGCTATAGAAATGAAGTCATTTAGACCTGGTTTACAACTCGCATGTAGTCTTAGCTGCCATTTAGTTTCCCTAGCTTCTAATTCCAACCTGTCATCACCTTACCTAGGATTAATCTGCACTCTATCAATAATAAAAAATACAAATCTCTTAAAGTTGGGACATTCTAAGGTGTGCAACAATAAGGTATTGTTCCTTTTCTTGTTTCTAATATCCCTAAGGTGCTCTGACATATGATCTCATAACCTCCTTATGGTTTTTCCAAGATAGAAACCTGGACATGATAAACATGTAGCTAAATATACACCATTGTGGTGTTACAATTGCATCTACCTGGGCACCCAATAGTACGTTCAAAATTCTCAATCACAACACTGGTGCCATCATTTATATATTTACAAGTGTTACAAACTCCACATTTGTACACTTGAGATCTAGGCATAACTGATTTTGCACCTCCAACCTCCAAGATATTTTTCATATTTCGACCTCTAATAAACACTACCTTAGGCATGTGCACCAACTTCACTTTCATTTCATTGTCAAAGTGTGTCACCCATATATTATTTATGCAGGTAACCAACTTTGGTGTTTCTATGTTGTACATTAAAATAAATACATTGGAGTTTAAATTAGCTGTATTGACACTGTTGGCATTCAAACCTGATTTAAAAATGGGCATAAATGATGTACTTCTCTTTTTCTTAATTTCTTTCTTCACTTTCAAAAGTAGCCCTAGGGGGTATCCTCTTTTTAAGAACATCCCAATCAATACGAACAATTCTTTATCAAATAATTTGTTGTCACTAATAAGCCGGGATAGTCTAACCATTTGGCCCTTTATTATACCCTTCCGTTGATGACATGGGTGGCAACTACTATAATGTAATAACATATTTGAATATGTTTTCATTCTGTGGATCGTACTGATCAAGGTCTTCCCAGTGATATCCTTAAATAAATGAATATCAGGAAAATCCATCTTATCAGAGTGCCATTTATGTGTGAACTCAAGGAAAATGGTTGTACCATTCAAGTAATCAATGAAGTTCTTCAACACATTCTCCTCCTCTCACCACAAAATTAAAATGTCGTCCAAGAATCTGACATACAATAAAATGTTGGCCATAAAGGTGGAGTAAAAAACATATATTTTCTCCCATTCCAAGATAACTAGATTTGCAAAGCTAGGGGCACAATTGGCCCCCATAACAGCACCAGCTTCTTGGTGGTAAAATTCACCTTCAAAGGTCATATAATTGTTGATCAAAACCACTTCCATGAGTATCACCAATAAATTGGCTTTAGTATGGTCAATAATTTTGCTACTCATCAAACTATCATGAAAAAATTCCAATCCTTCATTGTGTGGTATCACTGAGAACAAATTAACCATGTCCACAGTCAAGAAACAAAAATCTAAGTTGCCAGTGTTCACTTGTCTGAGTAGTTCTAGACAGTGTCATGAATCTTTAAGGATGTGCGGGGCCTCTTTCACCCCTAAGCTCGCCCATTTATCTATGTATGCTGCAATGGATTCAGTTTTGGAACCTCTAGCTGCCATAATGGGTCTAAATGGGGAGTTGTATACATTTTTATGAATCTTTGTTATTCCAAAGATTACTGGTGTCTTAGCTGCTTCAACAGTTAAACATTTTAAGTCACCTATTTCAATTTCATTTTGGAAAAATGCATTGAACAAAAAAACTGTCAATTTTGGCATATGCTCTGTTAACATTATTTTTAGAAGTCCTACTGTATGTTGCACCATAGTTTAATATATCAAACATTTTAGAAATAGTATTTCTACTAGAAATAGTATAAATTTAGTATGTGACATAATAACACCCTCCCCGCCCTGAATGTATGCTTTATAGGATAATGGTACCTTTAAGGTTCTGTCAGGGTAATTCAAACAATAGATGCTATTGTGGGTAATTGGTAATTTGTTTATAGGCTATAAAACCAGGTCAACTCAATTTGTGTGTGACTCTGATGAAGCCAACAATTTTTATGGTGAAAGCACTTAGCCGTATTTGTGTTTTTGTTTAATAAACCTGCTTTTCAATGCATTTACTGCCTTAGGTGGCTTTTTTTATTTCATATTCCGTAGCTCATGCTTGGAACTCACTCCCTCTCAACATAAGAAGCATTCAGCATAAATACCTGTTTAAGAAAGAACTTAAACTTTGTCTTCTGAAGACTTGGTCGTGTCCTTGTCAAACCCTTACTTGAACTAGTCTCCTCTCTCACATCTTTCTTCTTTCCCCTGTTAGCTCTTCTTCCTCCTTGTACTTGCTCTACAATCTGTATTCCTACTGTACTCCTCAGTGTAATATTCTCTAAACATTTTAATTGTTATTTGGCCTATGCTATATACTGTTTTTCTCAAATTTTGGAAATTGTACTTGTTGACTGTTATTTTCCCTATGCATTGTACTGCTGTACATAAATTTTTTACTTGTACTATATTTCTGTGACTCTACTTTAATATTTTGTAAATATCATAATTACTTGTATTTCTGGAGCTTTTCTTCTTGGGTCTCCACTGAAAATAGGCCCCTGGCTCAGCTGGACTAACCAGGTTAACAAATGCCAATAAATAAATAAATAAATATTTTTCAAAAAGTTTGCGAGAGGAAATTCAGGGAGGTTTTATCTAGGGACTGCCAATACAGGTGGCTTAAATTGACTCCAACGTAAATGTCTGCTCTACATCTTTTAGAAAAAGACAGGACCTTATGAATCATGTGAGCAGACAAGGCACTCTAATTGTATTAATGGAACAATGTGATTATGTTCAAATTTTAGGAAATGACTTGCACAACAGCGATT
>NC_056731.1:531225915-531280915 GCF_019279795.1 Protopterus annectens
TACATACATCTATAAAAATACATTGAATAATAAATGTATAAAGAAAAAATTATCAATTTCAACAATTGGCTAAGTTTCTGGTGTCATTCAAAGGGGATCCAGTATCTATCGTTGCTTCACAAGAGATGGCTTGCACCTGTCACCCTTAGGCTTTTGAATACTGGCCAAGGCTTTATAGTGCCTTTTAGGCAAGGCTCAAAAGATAAACCCACCACCATAAATAGCACAAGTAACCAAAAACTGAGGGCAATGCTACTCAACGCCAGAAGTCTAAACCTCAAAATGCATGCACTCGAGGCACTCCTCAGTATGGATAACATCAATATCTGTGCAGTAACAGAAACCTGGTTTAAGGCTCTAGAGAGCACCCCAGCACTACCAGGCTATAACTCATACCATATTTTTCAGCCACAGAAACCGGACCGAAATACAAAAGGTGGGGGTGTATCCATATTCATCAAGGATACCCACACCTCCAGGTTAGTGGCACAGCACAATGCCTCAGAGATCATCCATGTGCGACTAACAATGGGCAAAACTGCAATTCAAATTGTAACTTGCTACAGATCACCCACCATGACCCAGGACCCACATTCTGTGTTTCTGGAGACACTGGAAAATATGAAGGTCCTACCAAACGCCCTAATATTGGGTGATTTTAATTACCCAAACATTAACTGGGAGAACTACTCAAGTACTAACTCCCTTGCCCAACGCCTCTTAGAATTTATAAACTCGAATACCCTGGATCAACTGGTCAACATCCCACCAGAGGTGACAACATATTGGACCTGGTCATCACCAACATGGGCGTCCGGTGTTCTAACACTGGATGTCAACCCCTCGCTGGTTAGATCAGACCATAGACTAATCACTTTGGATATCCACATTCCGCCCCCACCCCCAATCAAGGAAACCACCATAAAAACATTTTCAAAAGCAAAGTTCACGTTACTTAAGACCAAGGTGGAAAGGTTCACAGCCCCCATGCTAAAGGACAATGCTGTCCAAGCTGCTGAATCCCTTACAAAGGCACTCTATGAGCACCTGCAAGAATGCATGGATCATGCTGTCCGAAGCAAAACCAAGACTCACTATTCCAAGAAAAGGAAACCAGTGTGGTGGACCCCTGCCATAAACAAGCTATACAATAGAAGGAGGAAACTAGTACAGAAAAGAGTAAAATCCCAAGAAGGAAAGACATCCCTGATCA
The DNA here is from genome assembly GCF_019279795.1 of Protopterus annectens. Lineage (NCBI taxonomy): Eukaryota > Metazoa > Chordata > Ceratodontiformes > Protopteridae > Protopterus > Protopterus annectens. The sequence continues at coordinate 531,227,129 of NC_056731.1, forward strand.
GTATCAGCAAGAAAGTATGATCCCTCATAAAATCATCTAAAGCTAGTTTCTAAAGAAAAATTGCCAAGGACTCCAAAGATAACCACAACGCATTCTTTAGCTATGTCAAGAACCTAAGTGGAAACTCTCAGATCTGCTCTGATTTAGTGCAGAATAGCACAAAATACACTGAAATGACTGACATTGCCAACATTCTGGCAGACAGGTTTAGTGCAAACTTCACCCCCCCTCTCACCCCCTAAAGGGTCCATAACCATACCAGAAGACTGTAGAGTCCCGGCAATCACTGATACACAGGTTAAAACAGCCCTATCCAAAGAAAAAAATACAGCTTCAATAGGACTGGACGATGTCCCAGGCTGTGGCTTACATAAGCTCCAAAATGAACTAACCCCTCACCTAAACACACTGTTCAAACTCAGCCTCTCTATTGACTACGTACCCATAGAGTGGTGCACAGCTACAGTTATCCCACTCCACAAAGGTGGAGCCACAACAGACCCCAGGAACCATCGCCCTATAAGTCTGACTAGCCTGGTCTGCAAAGCTATGGAATGCATTATCATGGAACTCATTAAGAGAGACATTGGGAACCTCCAAACATTGGACCCTTCCCAGTTTGGCTTTGTTAAGGACAGATCATGCCTCCTAAACCTGGTGGACTTCTTTGAGACAGTTACCAAGGCTTTAGATGAGGGAAAGGAGGTCCACACAGCCTATCTAGACCTTGCAAAGGCTTTTGACACTATTCCCCATTCTGGTATTATAGACAAGCTCACCAACCTGAACATAAACCCCTACGTCACAAGATGGGTTGCCAGTTGGCTCATGGATAGAACCCACACGGTGAGAGTTGCAGGCTCTATGTCTGACTCTAAATCGGTTACAAGTGGCGTCCCCCAAGGCTCAGTCCTGGGACCCCCCCTGTTCGGTATATACTTCTCAGAGATACAGGCAAGCACAGGAGGACTATGGCTGACCAAGTTCGCAGAAGACAGCGAACTGGGGCCATAACTGACTCTCCAGCTGATACAGACATCCTCCAGAAGGGTCTCACTGAGACGAATACCTGGTGTCAAAATCATGGCCTTAAGCTAAATGCCAAAAAGTGCATAGTCATCCCCTTTGGAAAAAACAAAGTACCCACGAACTACCACATACATGATAACCCCCTAAATACAGAAAATGTAATAAGGGATTTGGGGACCCAAGTAGATAGTAATCTCTCCTTTGATAATCATATTGCCAAGGTGATTAGAAAATCCTTCTATGTGGCCCACCTAATCACAAAAGTGTTCGCATCTAGAACAAAAGAGGTTATTGTGCCCCTCTACTCATCACTCATCAGACCCATCATAGAGTACAAAGCCCCATTTGGGATGTACCTTACAAGACACCTACAACAGCTGGAAAGACCACATAAGTACCTCACCAAGAGGATTACTGGCCTGAAACAGATGCCCTATGCAGCCCGACTGAAGAAACTCCAGCTGTACTCGGCTACATACCGCTTACTCAGAGGTGATCTCTGCCTGACATACAAGGCCATGTCCAACCCAGAATTGATGGACATGCTCCACATAAAAAAAAAAAAAAACAAATCCCCAAGAGCCACACACTCTAGGGAGCTAAACCTCACCACAACGATAAGTAGGACGTGCTGGAGGGATAGATTCCTGTCCCAGAGACTTCCCATGCTCTGGAACAAGATTCCAATCTACATTAGGCAGAGCTCCTCGCTAACACTCTTCAAGAGAACCCTTGACCAGTGGATGGGAAACAGAAAATTTACCCTGGGGATCACTGCAGTGGCTCTGCTGGACAGAGGCACAGGGAACTAATGGCTCTGCTGGATAGAGGCACAGGGAGCTAATCTGAGGGGTCGGTGAAAGAAAAAGCATTCTGGCTAGGCTTATAGATGCCCTCGGGCAGATAGCCTAGTACTTACCTATGAACCTATGAACCTATATGTAAAATCCATATATAAATGCAATGTTTTGTATTAAAACCTATCTAATGGTACCATCTACTGTCCAAAGTTGTGAATTACAACTTAGCAGATCTCCATTTTAACACAGGCTTCAAGGATACATTTTAATTCAAACCAGTGTATGCATTTAATTCTAAAATTAACTGCCAATATAGTTCCCTATATTCAAGACGGGTTTCCCAAGGGCCAACCCTGGGATCTATAGGTAATACTTCTATAGCATAAAAAACAAAATTGACATTAATACAAGTTTGATTATGTCTGTACAAAGAATTGTTAATATATTTCTTTCTAATATCATACATATGTTCATAAACCTGCATTTTAAATTTTCTCTCAGTTTTTCCTACATAAAACGCATCACATTGGTCGCATAAAGCTAAATAAACAATGCCATTTGTACTACAATTCGCATACCCCCTGGTGTTGATAGATTTATTCCTACATTTTAAGTGTATCATTTCCCCTACCTCCATACAGGGACACTGGGCACAGTTGCCACACTTATATGTGTCAATATATAATGCTGGAAATGGACAAGTTGTATTTAAAACAATGCCTAGAATTGAATATTGTACCTAAAGGCCTGAGGGTATGCAAGTACCCTAATAATGTAATAGAAGGGTTAGCATTTCATAAGGAACTTATTGTTTGTTTGATAAATGCGTATTTGACATTATGAGGGCTATTATAAAGAGAAATGAAAGTGAACTGACTAATTTAATGGAACTTACTGAGCGTACCAACAATGCTATTGTAAATGATTTGTTATACACTGTAGAAAATGAAAAAGCCAAATATCTGGACATTTTATCTAGTATTGATGTGAAATATAATGAAGTGCACAATAGGAATATCATGACAATACCCACTACCCCAAACCTAAAAGTGTAAGAACACATGCATACTATCAGGACACCAGAGATGGGGTAAGGTATGACGAAGTTAGTTATGATGAAAATGGAGAGAGAGCTCCATACAATTTAAAGAGTTATTCGGATTTTCCGAAACTTCGGAGATCAGAGAGATTGAAAAACAAGGGGCCAGTCAGCTTTATTTATTTATTTAATTAATTTTACATTTGTTAACCGGGGGTGTCTGACTGAGCCGAAAAGGCCCTTTTTCAGCAGAGGCCCGGGGAGAAAAGCTCCACAAAGAAAAATTACAGACACATTTAGTTATTTAGACATGATCAGTATACACACAAATTACAGGAGACATGTTTTTACAGTGGTATGCAGCACATAGAACAAACAAAAAAATATTAATTTTAAAAATAAAGGTAATTAATAGATTTGTGGTGTACAGCTGAAATTTGGAACATAGGTAGAATACATACATAGTACACAGGTACAGTACATACATTGTAGATTAGCCAGTGTTTGTGGGTAAGATTGAAAACTATTATCAAGTGCTCTAGATTTTGTATGTATGTGTTATCCGCTTTCATTAGCCTGGGGAGCAATCATGGCGCTGCCAACTTTCCTTGAGCTGTTGCCTGATGAGGTCTTTAAAAGAGGCTTTGGATGATGTGTTTTGAATGCTTGTAGGGACAGAGTTCCATTTTTTAGCCTCTGAACTACTATATAGTGCATCTCCAAAGCTATTGTAGCTGTTGGTGACTTCTAGTAGTAGTTTGCTTGATGATCTAAGAGGCCTTTTGGCTGAGTGATGTTGTACTAGGTTTTTGAGGGCAGGACACTTATTGCGGAGGTAATAGAATGACAGAGGCAGAGCTGAATGTAGGTTAGGAGGTTGGGCAGTTCAAGCCAGTGGAGCTGTCCCAAAGCAGTACAGTGATGAATTCTATATGAGCAATTTGCAGCAAAGCAGGCAATTCTGTTATAGCAGGCTTCCATTTTGCTTAGTTCAGTTTTGTTGAGATTAGTCAGAATGGGAGATGCATAGAGTAGGGTGGATAGAAGTTGGGAGCGAGCAATGGCTGATCTTGTGTTGTTGGTAAGAAATGGTTTGATACGGTAGAGCAACCCCAGTTTGGCATGTACTTTTTTAATAGTTAAGTTGAGACGACTATCAAATCAATTACAGGAGCAATGCATGGAACAGGTAACACAGGGATTATCAGAGGTAGCACTTGATAGTGATATAGTTTGTTTTGGCCCAAATTATGTATACCAGGATTTTAACATCTTTAATTACACTGATGTAAAATAGAAAAAGGACACTTTGGGCTTTTTTCAAAAGGTTTTACCTTTATACCTAGAAGGAAGACAGATATACCGAGTTTATTGGTAGATTCTAAATTATTTATTAGAAAAAAGAACCTTGCTCTACTTTTCCAGGGGCAGAATAGACAAAGCAATCTAGACACACAGTTAACTAAGGGCATCACTTTTAACCCCCCATTGCACTCTCAACTTAAGAATTTTGAAGTAATGGTTGAGAAGGAACTTAGAGAAGCCCTCAGTAAAAACAAGGTGATACCTAATTTAACAAAGGAAGAGAGAGATATTTTGGAAGCATGTAAGAAAAATAGAAACTTAAGAATTATGAAACCTGAAGGGGGGGGGGGGGGGATTTTATGGACAAAATAATATATGAAGGAAAAATGTTGGATCGCTTAAGTGATGACAGTAAAATACAGTAAAATGTATTTAAATGAAGTGCATATAGCCTACAAGAAGATATATGTGTGTTTGAAAGACTTACTGTTTGAGGCACTTATAGACAGTGACACTTTTGCTTTCCTTCATGTGGACAAACCTAGGGTCCCTTCTATTTTTGGGATCCCTAAGATCCACAAAGATGTCCATATTCCCCCCTCAGGCCAATAGTTTCTGCTGAAGGCTCAGTTACAGCTCTATTAGCTAAATATATTGATTCAAAAGTAAAGAAAATATCACTGGAAGTGACCAATGTTATTAAAGATTCCTGGGATTTGCTATCCAAAATTAACAATGGTTTATATTCTGAGGACTTAATATTTATAACCATAGATGTTATAGACTTATTCACTTCTATACCCCATGACACTGGTATGGACTGGTTAGAAGAAGTTTTATTTGATAACAGGAATATTTCACCTAATGATTCTCGTACATGTTTAACTTTAATGGATGTGGTTCTGAAGAATAATTTTATTTATTTTGAAGGTGAATATTTCAGGCAGTTGAGAGGGGTAGCCATGGGGGCACATTGTGCACCAACATATGCAAACATAATTTTATCATGTTGCGAGAATGTTTGTTTTTAACTGTGAATATACACAATATTGGAAGTTTTATGCCCGTTTTCTGGATGACATTTGTCTTTTTTGGATTGGTTCTGAGGAGAAGTTTTTAGAGTTTTTAGATTATTTAACTAATAGCACAGAATTTCTTAGGTTTACATATGAAATAACATACAATGAAATGAATTACTTGGATGTTAAGATTTTAAAAGCTGGGGGACAGTTCAAATCTAATATATACAGAAAAGACACTTTTTCAAATTTGTACCTACATTATGGTAGTGCACATCCCTTTTACCAAAAAAAGGGTGTGGTAAAGGGACAATTTGTATGCCTTAGTAGGATGATTTCTGATACTGAAGATTAAAAAAGAATGTATATATTTAATAAAACTTTTTAAAGCTAGGGGGTCCCCAGATAGTCTTTTAGATGAGATATATCATGAAGTTGTGGAGGCCAGGAACACAAGGTTTGTCCCTATATTGGGAAAAGATGTTGCAGACACTGGCCTGAAAAAGAATGATGGAGACATGACTTATAATAAGGCATTGATTATTATGTATGATGGTGAGGCTAAACTTGTTAAGGACATCATACAAGATGGATGGAAAAAGTTTGCCAGCATTTCTGATTTAAACAACATATTTGAGAATCCCTTCAAATGTATTTCTAAGAAAGGTCAGAATATAAAGTCAATCTTGGAAGGTGGTGCAGCTAGATATAAAGGTACAGATTCTAGAAAGAGAGGCACATATAAGTGTAGCAACTGTGCCCAGTATGAAGGTAGGGGAAATGATACACTTAAAATGTAGGAATAAATCTATCAAAACCAGGGGGTATGTGAATTGTAGTACAAATGGCATTGTTTATTTAGCTTTATGCGATCAATGTGACATCTTTTATGTAGGAAAAACTGAGAGAAAATTTAAAATGCGGGTTTATGAACATATGTATGAGATTACAAAGAAAAATATTAACAATGCTTTATACAGACATAATCAAACTTGTATTAATGCCAGTTTTGGTTTTTATGCTATAGAAGTGTTACCTATAGATCCCTGGGGTGGCCTTTGAGAAACCCATCTTGAATATAGGGAACTATATTGGCAATTAATTTTAGAATCAAATGCATAGCCTGGTTTGAATGAAAATGTATCTTTGAAGCCTGTGTTAAAATTGAGGTCTGCCAAGTTGTAATTCACAACTTGGCCAGTAGATAGTAGCATTAGATAGGTTTTAATACAATACATTGTCTTTATAAATGGATTTTGCATATTTATTATTCAATGTATTTTTATAGATGTATGTATTTATTATGATGTACTAATATGTTTAAATGTTTTATGTTTGTGTTTAAGGTTTTTAAACAGTTCTGTTTAACTAACAATGATTTTTAAACAGTGATTTTATGTGACTATTTAGAAATGCACTGTCCCTTTTTTGTGGTTTCTTAATACTTAGTTCATTTGAATGGCTTTTGGGTTTTTAAACTTTGTATATAATCAATGATTTAACTGTTGGTACGCTTATCTGATGAAGTTATAAGATGAAAATGCGGTGAAAGTTAAAGCGTTTGTGTGGATTTATCTTTTTGTCAGTGTGCTTTGGTGTCAACAATAAATTTTTCTTGACTGATATCCAGCTTGCCTTACCAGTGCCTTCCTTTTGGGTTTATTGGTCGTTCGTTTAAGGCACTTTACCATTTTTTTCGAATTAAATGCAACATTCTCTGCAAGCACTAATTTCCATAAACTGCATGTTTACTTCAGCTTTTAAAATGTCAATGTCAAACATTTAGGGAAGCAAGAATAGGACTGGTACAAAGGTGTTTCCAGTTATAATCTGTTTTAATCTGAGTACGTTTCCCTCCAGCATCTGTCATAAGTATTTTGAGTTATAGAGTCCCACTATATTAAGTTGCTCTCATATTTTCCTAACAAGGTCTGAAGCCATATTGGTCTCTAGAAGGTGTACAATACATTAGTATGTATTTCAATACTTTCTCAAGGATAAGCTTCTCAAATGGTTTAGATAAGGGGAGTAACAGGGATGTATACTTGCTATTCTTTAGTGGTGGCACCCAGTTTTGAAAAGCAGAAGTGGTAATTCACATATTAGTTGCTAGATATGTGTACGTGCGCGTGTGTGTGTGTGTGTGTGTGTGTGTGTGTGTGTGTGTGTGTGTGTGTGTGTGTGTGTAAATGGGTTTATGTCATATTATCGAGTTTTGTAAACATGAAATTCATATGATCGAGACCATATGTTTGAGTTTCCAAAAACATGAATGTAAAACAAAAAAATCTACATTTTTGCCCCCCATCCCCCACACCCCCTGCAAATTACTTATGCCAACTCAGAGATCACACCACAGTGGGAAAAATAGTACAGTGAGGATTATGGAATTTACCCTTTCTCCACTGCAGTGCGATCTTGGAGTTGGTATATATATAATTTCCATGAGGTGTGAGGGACTTGCCCCCCTGCAAAAATGTAGATTTTTTTTTTACATTCCAGTTTTCAGAAACTCGCACATATGATACTGACCATATGAATTTCAAGTTTCCAAAACTCAATAATATGCTGTAAATCCATGTAAACATATACATATATATATATATATATATATATATATATATATATATATATACACACACACACACACACACACATGCGCGCGCGCGTGTGTGTGTGTGTGTGTGTGTGTGTGTGTGTGTGTGTGTGTGTGTGTGTGCGGGTGTGTCTGTGTGTGTGTCTCTCTAAAAAAATATATAAATATATATGTATATGTATATATGGCTTACTAACAAAATACGGAATGGTGCTTAGGCGAATACAGGTTGGTTGAATGCTTGTTTTCAAAATGTCATAATGCTGAATAGGAAGTGGTCGAAGTTATATTAGCCAATGTGAGTATACATCCACTACTATGAAGTCGACTTTCTGAATGGAGATTGTGGTACAATACGGATCGGGAAATTTATCCTTTTCCTCACTGTAGTGCTATCTTGGAGCTGGTATGGTGCAGGGGGCTTGCCCCCCTGCAAAAAATAAAAGGAAACATGGACTTTCTAATCCAGAAGTTCGGGAGTTTGGATGCCAATTGTCATGTTTATCATGTTTGACAGTTGTTTTAAACGTACTTCTGAAAGTCGACATTGTCAATCTTTTAAACAAAAATACAGTGTGACATTCCTTATTTTGATAGTAATCTTATATATATATATATATATATATATATATATATATATATATATATATATATATATGGACATGTATATAAAAATAGATTCTTGGAGTGATCTGTAATAGTTTTCCAGCCTTAAGGGGTAAGATGTCTTCCCATCCTTAAGGAAAAGCATTAATCCTCGGGGAAAATTGGACTTATTTTTTAACACCTTTATTAAATTATCTCTTAAGACGTAGGCAAACATATATTAACAGAATAGAAAACAAACCATATTAACATTTTTCTGTTTATATACATTATACATCACAATATCTTTTCTTTTTTTGGCCATCGTCAGTCCAATATTACATAAATTGCTAAATGCCTGCCTTCTCTTAGACTTCACTTCTCCTCCTCCTAAACATTATACTGGATATATTGCTCCCACAATTTCCATTTAGTTCTGTGTAATTTTTTCCTTCCCTTTTCTAAAAATCACTCTTCTAGTTCTTTTATCTGTTATAAGAGTCAATACGTTAAAAATAGTCAGCTTAGACTTTGATTTCTATTTTCTAGTGAATACTTTTTTTTGCAGGCAACAAAATTAAACTTAATAAGACCTTACTATGTCTAGGCAATTTAGATCCTGCATTTCAGCTCAAAAATCATATCTTTAGTTACAGCCATTTGCTCATCCAATATTTCTGACATGTTACTCTGTAGGTAATTTTTAAAATCTGCATTACACTGCCAAAATATATGTTCCCAGTTACCAGTTTCTTCCCCACCACACCTCCAACATTTGTTACCTACCTGAGGAAAAATTCTGTGAAGTCAGCTTGGGGAATAAAAATACCTATGTAAACACTTCAAAGCAAAGATCCTAAACATTCTGGACTTTTGTTGAATATGTGGGAGCCGTACATATGTCCTCCCATTCTTCTCTTGTAAATTGTTTTTCAGTATCTCTTCCCAATCTTTTCTAACACCCGCTGATGATTCTTATAGTTATTTATTTATTTATTTATTTAACATTTGTTTATCGGGAATCAGTTTTCATGCAATATTTTATATGCTTTACTAATTATCCCTTTTTAACAGCAACTTCTGTTTCTGATTTGACTAAAACCCCCACCAGAGCAGGTCTTTCACTTCCCTTCTCTTTGCCTATACTCTGATATCAATGTCTGGTAGGGAAGGCAGTCTCTAGCCTACCGTTCGAACATCTTTTTGTCCTCATCCCACTCTAGTTGCTCCCAATACCTTGGTTCCTTTGCCAGTTCTTACCAGTAAATTCCAGTCCCCTCTTGTCTATTTTCTGCACCCCTACTTGCAGTTATCTCTATTGGCTAAATCTCCTTTCTCCATTTTCGTGTTGGCTTAGTTCTTTGAATACTTTCTGCTTCTTTATGAATATAATATTCTGGATGGCTACTAGTAGTCAGTTTCAGTGGCAGAATGGGGTGCAGTATTCCTGAGTATGCAGTCCTTTTGAGGGGAGGTGAAATCAAGGTCCCATTTGCTTGAGTTGTTGATAGCTTAGGTGGATGTAAAAGATCTCATGGCACCTATCAAACAGAGTAGGGGAAGTTCCTTGATACTCTGGTCATATTTCCCATAGTATTATAAATACAACCTCAGGTCTCCCCTGAAAATAGGCTACTAGCCTAGCAAGACTAAGTCAAGAAAGGATAAATACAAAGAAAATATATTCACCTCAAGGATCTGCATCCAAAATCCTACTCTCTCTCTCTTTATTTCTTGAACCCTCCCCCCCACTTTATCATCATCCCTTTCCATTCTAGATTATAACTTCTGCTTGTATTATGTTTATGAGCCTTAACTGTATAACTCTAAAATATCCCTTTAAATCAGGAATCAGGTAATCCTAATCCACCTTGTTTTATTGTAAGGATCAACATATCTCATTTAATGCTTGCCCTTTATCCCTCCTAGATAAATTCCTTCAACTCTGAAATTAAGTATTGTCCACAACTTCTCTGGTGGATAAAAATATGCCTGGCTTGTATATTAAATTAAAAGGACTAAAAACATTTTCAGTGCTTCTATCTTACTATCTATATCCATAAACAAGCACTTCCAGTTCTCAGTTTTTGTCTTATCTTTTGTTTAGGCTTTTCCCATATATCCTAAGCCAATCCATTTTTCTAAATACTTTATCTTTTCGTGCCCCCATAAATATGGATATTACTGAACCAATTTGTGTGTGGACACATAATTTACATCTATAACGTTTGTTTTATCTTCATTAATTTTATATCATTTAAAGACTTGAAACTGTCTCAAAATGTTCCACAACTCTGAGATGTCATTTGTTTTGGATTTATCAGGTACAAAATAATATAATCTGCAGATAAAGCCAACTTGTCTTGATTACCATAGTAATTATATTCTTTTAGTTCTGAGTTCCTTATTTTCTTTGCAAGGTCTCTAAATATAAAACAAATGACAAAGGGGAAAGAGGACACCCCACCTTGGTTCCACTGTTCAAACATAACATATCAGAGAGGAATCCCACTTCAGTTCTTGCCTCTGATCCTTTATATATCCTCTTAATGAACCTTATTATTGTATCAGGGAATGCAAAATGCCTCAATTGCCTTATTCTTAAAATCCTTGCTTAATCTGTTAAATGCTTTCTCTGCATTAAGACCCACCAACAGCAGTGTTATTATCTTGCCTCTGGGTCATCATTGTTCTATTAATGTAGTCAAAGGTTTGCCTCCCTGCCATAAAAACCACGTATATCAATTTTGACAATGCCTTTGCCATTCTTTTCACTAGTATATGCACAAACACTTTTTAATTATGGTTTAAAATTGAAATAGCTCTGTGTGTTTGCTGAGTCTTGGCTCTTTGCTGTCTTTAGGCAATATAGCCACCATAGCATTCTTCCAAGATTTTGGTGATTCCACCCCTTTAAAATACTGTGAAACAAAATCTACCAGATCGTTATTGCTTTCTTCCATCCTAACTTCCAAACTTCATAGGAATACCCTCTATTCCTGGATCGTGAAGACTGATTATATATATCACTGCTTTTATCTCATACCCCCCAATCTTAACTAATTGTTCAGCCTCATCTATCTCTAACCTTAGCATAATTATGTCCTCCATAAATATTTCCATTTGTGTTCTTTCTTAATTTCCACATTTGTCTGCTTTATGCAATTTTTCATAAGATTTCTGAAAATATCTCTAAAACTTGTACAGATAACCTCTGGTTATTTTTCCTGTTAAAAGCTCCCTTTGTCAGGCAACAGTCCTTTCTATTTTCTGCTGCCTGAGTCATTGTGCTAAAAGCTTTTGTGGTCTGGAGTTATACGAACAGTTGCTTAAGAGCAACATTTCTAAGCTCATGCATATTATCCAAATACTCCTTTATTTTGTCTTTTTCACTCTGCATTTGTGCCTCTTATTTTGTGAGATTACCATTATTCTAAAATACTCTACCCTTTGTCTACCTCACTGTCATTCATATATATTACTTCTTAATCATTTCGCTTTCTCTTTTGTTTCTACCCTGTTCTTTAAACTCTATTTTCATTTTATCCCACTCATTAGCTATAACTAACTGAAATATTTATTGGGTATATGCCAGAGCTTTCAATTAAATACAAATGTTCCTGTGAAATCTAATTTCTATCTAGTTTAGTCCAGTTATTTTATCTTGGGGAATAATATGTACATTCTGTCCTAGTTCCAACTACTGAATTCACATCTTCCATATTAAATATTTTTATGAATTCCTTCATAAATTTACTGTTTTTTGTTAAATTTTCCCTTCTAGGACCCCTGATGCAGCCGCACTATTGCAAAGCAAGTTCCAGTCCCCACTTATAAGTAACATTCCATGCTGAAAAATGATTATTTCTCCCCTAAATTTTCTAACTTGCATAATAGCAGTTGTTAGTAGAATATAAGTGCATGCCATCCTAACCCTCCTCCCTTGCCACTAGCCCCTTACTACCAGAAAGCTACAATTTTTCCTCTTCTATCACTATTGGAGTCCTTCTACAGTTAGTATAATTATTCCCATTTTTCATTTTCTCTGATATTCTGCCGAATATCCATTCTGAAATCCTTTCTTTGTCAAATTCACTTGGTAATTTCTTTCCAAGTATATCTCCTGCAGCATTACTAGCTGCACTTTTCATTTCAGAATATAATTCAACACTCTTTCCTTTGTGTTTATACCTGTAAGGCCATTTATGTTACAAGATAATATGGGTAGCATAGCCATTATGATAAAAAGCTATTGTTCCCACTTATTTATACAAGGCAGTTTTTTAAATGTGTATTTCTAAGCTTTTTGTGTTACATCCACCCTTTAATTTTTGGCAGGCCCTCTTCTGTATAGTTGTTTCTTCTCATCTCCATTTGAACCTATCTCACATTTTCAAGACTTTGTTTTAATGAAAACCCTAAAAAAAAACTAAATAACATTTTCAAAACACCCCATCCCTATTAAATCAAAACAAACACAGAAAAGTATGTACATCTTCAATAATGAACTTTAACTCTACGGATATGAACAACTGCCCCAAATCAACAGCTACACAGGCATTACCTAACCTAATATTAAGGTACCCATGCTAAGGCGCATGATGCAGCTTATGCTTCCACTTATGCTGATTGCTGTCTGTCCTTTTCTTCTCTCTGTTCCCCTCCCAGATGTGAAAAAATGGATTGTATTCTTTCAGAAAGCATTAACTTTTAGCCCTAAGAAAATTTGCACTGGCTATCTTTAAAGAAAATGAGATTGTACACTCTTTTATTAAATGTATTAAAGTATTAAGGTTGCTAGGGAGACTGTTATCTCTTGTTTACTTCCCATAATTTCAAATTTTATTTTTCACTGAACTGCTTGCCATTGTACCTTTAAATTTTGCAATTCTCTCTGCAAAGAATGTTTAGAACTCAAGATTATCTTCTTGCACCTGCAGACAGCTAATTTCCCTGAAATCTATTCAGTTATGAATCTTTATAAAATTCACTTAGAACAGAATGCACAACTTCCTTCAGCTGCAGACTTCTTGACTCTCACTGAACATTTGTTAATAAAAAAACAAACTAATATTTTTGCAGTTGTAAAAATCTTAGCATTTTTCATGGGTTTCATCATTTTGTTTTATTTTTAAAAGCTATTTGCTTAAAAAAACATGTATTTACAGCTTAAGCAAAAGGCATTAATCTAGACATTCACTCTTGTAAAAATAAGAGAAAATATCTTAATTTTACATATAATTTAATTAGTGCACTTTTACACCCCACCCCTTCCCCAGTAGCCCACGATCACAGTATCTTAACATTAAAATTGCATTTTCCGGACTTTTTTCTCTTGTTATACTGCAAAGCCTATATTTCTTACAACTAAAAAGTACTTATTTACTTTAATGTGTTTAACATATACAGCAGTCACTGAAAAGACCCACCCACATGTAAAATATCTGTGACTAAACACAACACAAAACTGATTTACTATATATAACATAGAGTTTAATTGTGAAATATTTTGTACAAACATTAATAAGAACAAAAAATGTTTTATTTGCAGCTACTCTTTCTCCTTTTGATGTCCATTAATGACATAAAGTTTTTTATGCATTTTTATACACACAAACATACACACACATATACAAAATAGTCAAACAGTACACTCCAGTTGTTAACTTCAAAAAAGATGGTTTATTAGTCAGAGCTTTCATTCTTTCACTCATAATGGACTTCAACAGACTAATAAAGTTTAAAAACACAAGTAAGTTTAAATAAAGTTTGCTGCAAATCACATGTTTAGTTTACACCAATCAACACACATTCCAGCTCATAAGCACTCCACTTTCTATATCTTAACACATTAAAAATATATGTGTGAAAATTTTGTGTAAAATAAAATTGCAGCAAAGTTCAACTTAATGCCAGAAAATGAACATAAGACCTACAGCGTGTAAAGCTAATGCCTTAACCATTGTACAGAAAATTTGCACAAGAGAGAATGGAAATATTGCTACTTCAATCTCCTAGTTTTTATTTCTGGCTTGAAGCTAATGCGTTCATTCAAACAAGGTGAAATGTTAGCTTCTTGCTCAAGTTGCCAGAAAAGTTTCCTCTATTCAGTCAGTAACTCAACATTCTCTCTGCTTTCTAATACCCTACTCATGGGAGACTTAATTACCCTTCTATAGACTGGGAATCCTACATGGCCTCAAATCTATAGGCACAGAGATTCCTGGACTTTGTAAATACAAACATCCTTGACCAAGTAATGAATTTATCCACAAGAGGCTTCAACATACTGCACCTTGTGTTCACAAATATGGGAGAAGACTGCATCCCACCACCAATGTCTCATCCTCCCTGGTAATGTCCAATCATAAAGCTGTCTCAAAATCAACTCAATAATCCCATTAAAACAGTAACAGTTAGGAACTACTCCAAGGCAAATTACCCTTTATTAATTGATGGTTTGTCAAAATTCAATGCCCCTCCAAACCCTGAGAACACAGAAGCCTATGGTGAATTGCTCTCAGAATCTCTGGTACAGCCATATCAATGGCTGCATAAAGGCTGCTGTACCTACCATTGGCAAGCCCAGGACTAGCCCCAGAAACAAAATGCCCTAGTGGCATCCCCAATTAAACAGTATACAACAAAAGGAAAATATTATGTCAAAAATAAGGAAGAGTAATTTCCATAAAGATAAAAAGTCTCTCATCAAACTAAAAAGGCAACTAAGAGGGCTACTTAGGTCAAGTAAAGTCAGGTTTGAGGTTAAGTTAGCCTCCCAGGTGAAAGATGACCATAAGGCCTTCTCCAGCTATGTCAGAAGCCTCATGGGCAGCACACCACAGTGTGTTGAATTGGTGGTTAATGGTGCCACATTCACTGAGCTTGGCGATATAGCAAACATATTAGTGGAGAAATTCATTTCCAATTCCCCCCAACCCTCCCCCCAAAAATACTCTCAATATAATCCCTACAACTATAACTAGGAAGCATGTAATGGCAGTGAGTGCTAAAGCCAAGTAAATGGTCTCAATGAGCTTCATAACATCCCAGGATATCTTCTGAACATTCTAAAATATGACTTATCAGGACACCTGGAGTCATTATTTAACAATAGTCTTAAAACAGGCTTTGTGTCATGTGAATCCACCTTCATAAGGGAGAACCTTCAACAAATCCTGGAAACTATAGAATCATTAGTATGACTAGTCTTATTTGTAAAGTTATGAAAATAATTATCAAATTATCATGGAAATTATCAACAAGGACATAAGAAACCTCCAGATACTGGATCAATCCCAGTTTGGTGTTGTCAAAGGAAGGTCATGCTTACTGACTTTGGTGGACTTCTTTGAAAGGGTCACTAAGGCAATGGATAAGGGAAAAATTATACATACTGCCCACCTAGATTTGGCTAAAACATTTCATACAATACCCCACTCAGGCATTGTCAACAAACTTGTGGAACAAGGTATAAACTCCTTTATAACATACTGTTTATCTAGCTGGTTCACTGATAGGACCCAGGGGGTTTGAATAGGTAAGGCCACCTCCATAAAGAGGTGAATCACCAGTACAGTCTCCCAGGGTCTGTGTTAGGCCCACTACTCTTGGCATCTACTTTTTGGATGTCAAAGGCCTCTAGCTAACCATGTTCACAGATGATTACAAACTTGGAGCAGTCACTGAATCCCCCCAAGATGAGAATACCCTTTAGGAAAGTTTAATACAGACAAATGCTTGGTGCCAAATCCATGGCTTAAAACCCAATACCAACAAAATGCATTATAACACCTTTTGGGAAGTCTGCCACCCAGGGTGACTATGTCATCAATAAAACAGTTCTAAAAATCAATTCAGTAGTCAGGGATCTGGGAACTCATGTAGCTAGTAACCTAGCCTTCAACCAACATGTGTCCAAGGTAGTAAGAATTTATTTCTATCTTGCTCATCTTATAAGCAAGGACATGGCATCTAGGACAAGAGAGGTGAACATACCTCTGTACTTGGCCCTCGTCAGACCCATCATAGAGTATAGTACCCCCTTTGGTATGTACCTGACCAGACATATGCAGCAAATGGAATGTCTACAAAGTCTCCTTACAAAGAGTACAGGGAATAAATAAAATGTTTCAAAGCCCTGTCTCTTCACTCTGTATCATACAGACTTCTGAGAGGTGAACTTTGCCTGGCACACAAGGTATCCCTGGACTCTGTTTGATGAACCTTTTGCACATCCACAAAAACACAGCATCAGAACTACTAGGTTAAAAGACTTACATTTTGCTTGCAACATCAATAGGACATATTAGACAGATAGATATGTTTCTTGGAGAATTGCCATTCTCTGGAACAGGCTCCCTATCTATTTGAAGCAGAGTTCCTCCCTATCCCTATTTAAATGCAACTTGGAATAATGAATGTATAATAGGAAATTCACCCCTGGTCTGAAGCCTAGGTCTCTCAAGGACAGGGGCAGTCAATAAGTCATCCCTATATAAATAAAATTAGTGGGTCACATTTGGGTTGCATGGCAGAGTTTAAAAGGGCTCTAGTGGTCAGTAGCCTAGTATACACCTATGAACCTGTGAGCATATTAGAAACCATCAAGTGGACAATACAAGAAAACATCCCTTTAAATGATGCCATTATACATATCAACAACATATTCCTAAACACTCTAAATATCTTTTCTCTTCTTCACAATAGATGACTGAAAACTAACCACACCCTTTGGCTTTCAGGACAATCAAAGAACCTTATGCACAGTGCAGACAAAGCATGGAAAGACTGGGAAAACAAACAGAATATCCTTCAAACCTTCAGGAAGCTCTGCAACCAGGTTAAGAAAAAATCATCTTGACAAGAAACCATTCTATACATGCCCCCAATCCAACCACACATTCAATCCCCAAAACTTTTGGTCTTCAATTAATTATTTTCTTCTTTTTTTTTATCCCAAGTACAAAAAAGAACCCAGCCCATCCCACTGCAAACTGCAACAGATTTCAATATTTAATTCCTTGAAACATTGCCTCATTAACTAAAACAAGCCTACCCCTGCCAACCATTTGCTTCAAATACCCATAAATTCTATAACAACTCATATTAATCTCCAATATCCATATACAAACCACCTAGTAACAGTAATCACCCAACCATCACTTCAACTCTACTGCTTACCAACATAATAAAAGAAAAGAAATTCTAAAACTGAAACCATATTTTATCTTTAATAATGACCTTCCACCAGAATAACTAAAGCTAGCCACTGGTGCCATAGCATATCTAGTAGGCATCCTAATCAATAGATCTATACAGAAAGATCACATTCCCTTAATCTGGAAATTAATCCATATCATTCCCCTACATAAAGGGGGAAATCAAATGAAATACCAGATTTCCTCAACTTTGCAATCCTCTCCTCTCTTTCTAAACTTTTAATGGATCAATAAACAAGTTCTCCAATATTTTCTTCAAAGCCAAATCCTTACTAACACTCAGCATGGCTTTTCATCACTGCACAGCACAACATATGCACTTCCATCCTTCACAGACAGTGCAAATAAAAGAAGCGACTCAGGCAATCTTGTCTTCTGTTTTTTCCTTGACCTTTCTAAAGCCTTTGATACAGTCCCTCACTATAAATTCCTACTACAACTATTTACTTTTGGACTATTTCCCTCACCATCAATTGTTTCAACAGCTACATATCTAATAGATAACAATGTATAAAATAGAAAGGCTCTCTTTCTCTCCATATCAACCCAATCTTGCAGGCTTCTCACAAGGTTCCATTCTCAATCACCTCTTTTCAATATTTTTATCAAGACTGCCTCTTGTCAAGCTTTACTGATCCAACATGCTGATGACTCTATACTTACAGTCTATGCACATCTAATAACCTGTCACATCTCCAACAAACAACTCAAGAAGCATTTACCTCCCTTGAGACTTGGCTCACGGGTGCCAATCTTCTATTAAACCCTAATAAAAAACAAGCTACTGTTATTTAGCCCCAAAACAGTCAAATTAACACCCCATTTAAAATCTTTTCCCTAACTAACATAAAAATTGAAGTTGTTTCACTTTCAAAATTATTAGGCATGATAATAGATGACAAATTCAAATTTGATCTTCACATTAAAATAATATAAAACACACACACAAAAACTAGGAGTGCTGTACAGGCAAAGACACCTCCTAAATGCAGCTATTACAGTTACCCTTAGTGGCATTCTACTCCTACCCTCTCTGCTTTTTGGTCAGTTCTCACTAATTTATAAAACTTCCCTAAAAGCAAAAATTGAAATATGCTAAACAAAACTGCAAAATTCATAACAAATGCCTCCCACCTCTCACATCACTGCTTACAGCTTAAAACTCTAGTGGCTTGAACTTCCTAGTCACTTAATATATGTACAATTACTTTCAATACATAACATTGTATATAGGCCATCAGCCTGTCCAGCCCTAAAATCCCTTCTCCGTATCTACTACCCAAACAGATCTCTCCAGTCTGAAGACAAACAACCCCTCTCTACATAAACCTAATAAAAGTCCAGATTAAAGCTTCTACTCCTGCTCCATAGCCAACAGTTGGAACTCCCGACCTTTAACCTTCAGAATAAACTCCAATATTCATGCTTTAAACATACCGTAAAAGACTTTCTCTTTAGTTTCTGGCTCTGTTC
This sequence comes from Protopterus annectens, assembly GCF_019279795.1. Lineage (NCBI taxonomy): Eukaryota > Metazoa > Chordata > Ceratodontiformes > Protopteridae > Protopterus > Protopterus annectens. The sequence continues at coordinate 531,246,196 of NC_056731.1, forward strand.
CTGCTCTACCTTAGGCTGACCTGTACTTTCTCCTTCCCTTCCTCATATACCCTTTTCCTGTCCATCTCTACTCTGTCATTCCTATCCATCTGTCTTATAACAACGTTTTTCCACATTATCTGACTTCTCAAAGTTGAACTACTTTCTATTCTTCCTAAATATGTGCAGTAACACCTCAGTAGTTTTACTACATTTATGATATCTACTTATTCTCTAGTGTGCATCCCGAGTTTCTTTATATATGGATAGACAATCATCCATCTTACCATTTCCTATCCGTCTCCATTATTTCAGACTCACCATTCATAAAGAAGATGGTTTTTGCTGCTGTATAATGTTTGTAAACAAAATGTTTTATTACTGTATAATGTTGAATGTATCATGTTGATATGAGTTTGTATTGTAGTATATCTTTTGTAATAATTTTGTAATGTATAATGTTTGTAAAATGCTTTTGTGATGTAACCTGGAGCTTTCCTCCCTGGGTCTTCACTAAAAATGGGTACCCTATAGGCCCAGTCAGACTTTCCCAGTAAACAAACAATGATAAATAAATAAAATAAATAATACTTATTTAACTATGGATTAATGAATGCTAAAAATAAAAGGGGAACATACTGTGTAAACACAAAACTACTTCTTTGGTTGGAGTTTTCCATGAGTCTTCTTCTACTCTTCTACTGTAAAGTTTCATGATAGTGCTTGTAACATTAATGGAACAGATGTCAGTGTCTCCATTTACTGCCCATTGATTTATTTTACTATAATTATGAACATGCGTGAGAAGCACCGTGTTAGATATCAATGCACTCAGTAACAAAGGTAATGTAATTCCACTACATAAACATTTTATTTCACTACTTTATTTCCTTTTATAATATAATGCATATTTTTTTCAGAATTTTAATTGTTGCCTAATAAGATGCAAATTGTTTGAAATGACATTAGTTTAGACTAAATTGCTTAAATACATAAATTAATGCAGTATGATACATGAAGATTTTGGTTATTTTTAGTGTGCTACAACCCAAGGGAAGATCCTTAGGATTCAGAAACATCCAGCACTTGTGGATATTGTCTCCCTGTCCATGATGGTGAGAATATGCAATTCAGAGACAGCTATAGCTGCAATGAAAAATACCTCATTATTGATTAATATGCATGTTTTTGAGCTGCACTCTAGCTAACATTTGCACTGCCAGACCTGACACTAGTTATGTTTTCCGTAGCATATTGGGAAAGGCACCCCTACCTCACAAGCACACAGATGCACACACAGACACACACACACACACACACACACACACACACACACACACACACACACACACACACACACACACACACACACTCACCCTTCAACAGACAAGTCCCCTACATTTGATCACAGGCACAGAAACACTCTCCCATTCAAACCCCATACACTGTTCAACATACACACACACACACACACACACACACACACACACACACACACACACACACACACACACACATCCAGACTCTCAAACCTTTACCTAACCCCCATAGTGCAACCACCCAGCAGGCAGACAGACACACACACACACACACACACACACACACACACACACACACACACACACACACACACACACACACACACACACACACACACACACACACACTCATATACATCCTCTCACATGCAAGCAAACACACACACACATTCATGCAACATCATTCATGTCCTACAGACACGCACACATAACCACACACTAGCAACTCCCCAGGTTACTTGCATCGTGATTTTTACCACTGGAATGGATGGATAACTGATGTCTTTTGATGGCATGCACTTTTTTCTCCAACAGTGAACTTTTACACTACCAAATGATTCTCTGAATAATTCTGTGTAACTCAGGAGCAGCTGACATTTCCAGGGAGAACATATGGCTAAGTAACATTAGCTGCTCCACCTTGATTGTTGCATTACCTTGCAGTCATCATCAGTGCTGAGGCCTCTTTTAGGAAGAAACCTCAGACAGGAGTCTAAAAATTGGATATACTTACTGCAAGTGGGGAAAAAAGGTCATGTTCAGGCTTCCCACTTGTGCTAAGCCTTTCTAAATACTATCCCACGTGTACTAATTCTTTTCTTAATAAAATATTAGTTGGTAGATTTGACAACATGATATTTCAATATAATATTCAAAGTAATAATGTATTACAAGTTTAATATGCTAAAATAATAATTCTGATATTTGTATTATTTTGATTTTTATTCTTTTTATTTTAAACCACATATTAACAAAAGGTGGTCTTGTAAAAATCATGATTGGTTTCAGATATCAGTACCTCCTACTGGCTAAAGTAAAATGGCATTAAAAAACGAAAACAAAGAAAAGGTCTGCTCAAATATGGGTTTCCTGTTCCTTTATAATATAATTGGTTATTCTGGGATTAGAAAATCCAGGGGAGGAAAAATTAGGAGCAAATTTCTATATGTATATGACTATAAGTGATTAATCTGTGCTTCATTGTGAGTTTTTTCTTACTGAGTTCTTAACCTTAAAATTGAGTAGCATAATCTAGATACAGGTCTCCTGCATCCAGAGCTTCAGCTGCACGGTTTTTAACCCTTTTTGAGGTATTCCAGCTACAAGTTTCCCTTAGTAGCACCTGTGTTATCATCTAGTAGTGCTACTCGTAGACCTTCCTCCCTTTACCCTCTTAGCTCTTTCAGTTTCTGACAAATACGGATGGACAATTTCCCTGCTAGTCTGGTTGATATGGGCATCCTAGGATAGTGTAGCAACTGTCTCATGTACATGGACAACCCTCTACTACTACCACCTAGGAACACAATTTGTGAGACATGCAAATACATCAAGTACCTAGTGTCATTGCTCTCTCTCCCACAAGCCAATACATCTGACACTGAGGAGGCTGGTAACATGAACACCACACCTCAAACATCACCCACAGCTAAACACCACCCCCCACATATGTGGAGGTCCTCAACAAAAGCATACCCAAACAAAAGAGACTTCCGAGGCATAAACACACAAAAACTCAACTGCCCACCACATCACACACCACACATAGTCCACACATCTGTGTCTCACAGCCACTAAGGCCTAAACATAAACCCAACATACTAGTCATAGGAGACTCCATTGTGAGACACACAGATGTGCCCCTGATCAGGCTGGATAAGGAGAAAGTCACGGTTAGTTGTTTGTCGGGTGCCAGAACCCACCATATCACCAATGCACTCAAGTCTTTCAGCAGGTACTGTTATGACTCTGTCATAGTCCATGTTGGAGTGAATGACTTGAGATGTACCTCCCTGGACTATATGAAGAGAGACATGATTGAGCTCACTGAGTGTGTGACCCAGGCAGGTATGTTCCTAGCCTTAAGCAGCATTCTACCGTCACACAGAATGATGGCTCAATACAAACAGAAAATGATTGACTTTAACAACTGTCTTAGTTTCTGGTGTCATTCCAATGGGATCCAGTACCTGACAGCCTGGGATGCATCTGTCTCCCTTGGGCTTCAGGCTCCTGGTGAAGGCTCTTGCCTCCCCCACAGTGCTTTTTTTAGGCAATGCCATGAGGTCAAAACTATCAACATGAACATTTCATTAAAACGTAAATTAAAGTTCATGCTGCTAAACGCTAGGAGTCTAAACATGAAACTGCACTCATTGCAAGCATTCTTAACCCTGGAAGAAGCTGACATTTGTGCAGTTACAGAAACCTGGTTTAAAGCTGTGGAGAGCACCCCAGCCATACCAGGTTACTCATCCTGTCATTCATTCAGACCCCAAGCCGTGGGGAGCAAAACAAAAGGAGGTGGAGTTGCAATATACATAAAAGACATACACACCTCTAGGCTGGTCAAACAGTATGATGCACAGGAAATACTCCAGGTGCAGTTAACAATTGGCAAGACCCTTATTCAAATCATAGCTAGCTACAGGCCCCCAGCATTGACTCAAGATGCTCACTCCACCTATCTGAACCTCTCCAAATGTATCAAGATTCAACCCTTTACCCTGATCCTGGGTAACGTTAACTATCTAACTATAGATTGGAAGAAATACTCATACCAAAACACAAATGCCCAGAGATTCCTTGATTTCGTCAATGCAAATGCCTTGAACCAGTTGGTTGACACCCCCACAAGCGGTGAAAATATCTTGGACTTGGTATTAACCAACATGATTAACCACTGCAGCATTCCTACAGTGTCATCGTCCCTGGTAAGATCTGACTACAAAGCAGTCACTTTCAAAGTCACCCCCCCAATCAAACAAAAAAACTTCTCCAAAGCTGATTACAACCTCCTGAGGGAAGGTATAAACAGCTTCACACTAACCTCCCCCTCCACAGGAACTGGCACATATGTCCAAACCTACAACAAAGTACTATATGAGCATTTATATAGCTGCAAGGAATCATGACTACTGAACAAGACAAAATAATCCACCTCAAGGAAGAGTAAACTTGTCTGGTGGACATTTACAATAAATAAACTCTATAATAGAAGGAAAAAATGCTGTCCAGGACCAAGAAGAAGCAGGTGTCTAATTGGAAGCCATCTCTCCTTAGCCTGAACAAGCAAATAAGAGCACTAGTGAAATCCTCCAAAGCAAACTTCCAGTCCAAACTGGCCACATCTACTAAAGACAATCATAAGGCTTTCTTCACATATGTCTGCAATCTCAAGGAAAGCACCGAGATCTTTTCAGAACTGGTAGTCAAGGACACCACATACACAAACTGTGTAGATATAGCCAACCTGCTGGAAGACAGGTTTAGTGAAAACTTCACTCCTCTGTCCCCTCCATCAGTAAAACAGGGCATCCCCAGTACCTGCTCCCCTCCCCTTAGCTCTAGGGAGCAAGTCATCACTGCCCTCTAAAAGGCAAAAAATACAGCCTCCATGGGACCCGATAACATCCCAGGCTGCATCCTACATGAACTCAGGCAGGAACTTGCAGCACCATTAGGCACCATACTCAACCAAAGCCTGAGTACTGGATTTGTCCCAGCTGAGTGGAGGACAACTACTGTCATCCCTTTGCACAAAGGTGGACCCATCAGCCTAACTAGCCTTATCTGCAAGGCCATGGAGTGGATTATCATGGTCCTCATTAACAAGGACACTGACAACCTCCAGACACTTGATGCCACACAGTTTAGTTTTGTCAAGGGGAGGCCATGCCTGTTAAATTTGGTCGACTTGTTTGAGATAGTTACCAAGGCCATAGATGAGGGGAAGACCATGCATACCATCTACCCTGACCTGGCCAAGGCCTTCAATACTATTCCCCACTCAGGTATAATAGATAAACTCTCTCAACTAGGCATCAATTCATATGTTGCCAGATGGGTAGCAAACTGGCTCACTGATAGAACCCACCTAGTCAAAATAGGGGACGCCACCTTAAGTAGTAGACCCATGTACCCCAGGGATTGGTCTTGGGGCCTCTGCTGTTTGGGGTATACTTTTCAGAGGTGCAGGCCAAATCTAGTGGGCTTTGGCTGACAATGTTTGCAGATGACTGCAAGCTGGATGCTGTCATCAATTCCCCTAGTGATGTGGACATCCTGCAAGAGGGTCTCACCCAAGCAAATGACTGGTGCCAGAAACATGGCCTCAAACTGAATGTCAAAAAATGCATCATCATCCCTTTTGGGGAGAATGACATCCCCACAAATTATCACATTGATAATAAGGCACTAAGCATGCAATCGGTCATGAGGGACATGGGTACCCAGGTTGATAGCAAACTGACTTTTGACCACCATATTGCCTCCATTGTAGGGAAAGCTTTCTACATGGCCCACTTCATTAGTAAGGGTATCTCATCCAGGAACAAGGTGGTTATAACATCCCTGTATTCTTCACTTATAAGACCGATTATTGAGTACAATGCCCCTTTCGGCATGTACCTCACAAAGCACATGCAGCAGCTGGAGAGACCACAGAGGTTCCTCACCCGGAGAATCCAGGGCCTCAAACATCTACCATACACAGATAGGCTAAAAGCCCTGTCCCTCTGCTCAGTCTCCTAGAGACTCCCCAGAGGTGACCGCTGTCTGGCATACAAAGCAATCTCAGATCCCGTCCTGATGGGGCTGCTGCATATCTGCAAGTCAAGCTCACTCGAGTAACCCACATGCGTGACCTCGACCTGGTCTGTGACATCAATAGGACTTGCTGGCGGGAAAGATTTGTATCCCAGTGACTAACATTTTATGGAATAGACTTCCTTTCCACGTAAAGCAGAGTACCTCATTAAACCCTTTTAAGTGCAACCTGGATAACTGGATGGGGAACAGAAAATACACCCCTGGGATTCCACCTATGTCCCTGCTGGACAGTGGTATAGGGTGCTGACTTGTTGGAACATGGGATAAATTCTTGGCTAGGCTTGTAAGGGCCTCAGGTCCAATAGCCTAGTAACTTCCTATGATCCTATCCTATTAGTTATGGAGTTTTGGGGGTAGGTTTGGCATAATGGATAAGGTCCTTACCTTGTAGACACAAAGTACAAAGTTTGTGTCTAATGTCAGATTATTGGCAAGGCTTAAAATGGTGTCTCATGGAAGTTAGCCTAGTATTCATCTATGAACCTATGAGTTCCAAGCAGCCAGATAAAAATTAGTCACATGCTTTTCTGCACATTTATTTATCAGTTTATCTATCTGTATGATATTGAGGTATTGTAATTATATAGATATTAAAATTGTTTTTACTTTACAGTTTAAAGGAGCCCTGACTATATCACACTCCTTTCAAAAACACTTTAACTCACTGCCAATCACAAGTGTGAATTTTTAGCACTGACAGCAACTAGTTAAGAATTTGAGCAACTGGGACTTAAGCTACTGAGTAGCAAAAAGGTCTACAGCCAAAGTACTTAAAGACAAAACAAATCTCTAATAATGAAAGGAACTCCACCACTTGCATTCACTAGAAAGCATGCTTTATTACCTTTATACCATTCTGTATATTCCATACTGGGATGATGTGTGAAGTACCAGTGAAGTACCCTTCTATTGATAGTACATCTGCAGTAGCTAATGCATTCCTATCTCAGTCCCAACCTGTATTTCTGTGTATACCAATGCACTGCACCTGCTTATGATTGTTAATCTACTGTCCCCAGCAGTTACCTTACCTACAGGTATGTCTTTTGTCAGAGGTAGTTTTGTGTCTGGTGCCATCCACAAATCTGGCACCTCTCAAAAAAAAAAAAAAACTCTTGTACTTGGACATGAAAAAAAGCTCCTTTCTTCTTTTTAACTGTTGCAAACTGCTTGCTAAATTTCTTACAAGCAGTTGATACAGTTTATACTACACATGCAGTGCTATAATGCTCAGTTTTTACAGCAAATACAATACTGGCATTTAGAAATAAATGCTGGCATGCACTAATGAGCAATCAGGATTGGCCATTTGTGCCCATCTAACACGTTTTAGCCCACTGTAGCTATGCTACTGACTTTTGTATTCAGAGGTAGCATCATGACCTCAAGACAGGGCAGATGATGGAAGATGGACAACTTCACCTTACCCAAAAATGAAGTTCCTCTGTAAGCACTGAATAACCAGCACTGAATAACCAGGGGCACTACTTGTTGAGATGAGGGGGTGCTGACTAGCTTCTATAGGACCATGTGTGACACAGCAGTTCACAGCATCAGAGCTCTGTGTAGGCAAAATTGTGCAGTGCAGTGCAGTAATATCAGAGGCATATCACTGCCATGATAAGGCAGGCCAGCAGCAAGGCATGCAACTTAACTGCACAGAGGTTGACCACTTGGGGGGAGCACGTAGCACTGCACACCTAACAAATGTAGAGGAGTTCTTAGAGTCCCGGAATGGAGATGAAGGCATAAATATCATACCAGGAGAGGTGGACACAGGTGTTGGGATGGTCCATCCCTTATATATGTCAGTGTGAGATGCACCTGGTTAGTCACACTACCAGAATTTTCATACAGCACCTGTGCAAATACAGACTTTAGACAGGAAACAAATACCACTGCATATGTTTCACATAGCTACATCAGTTGGTCAGGTACAGAGGAAGGGCAGCAGAGGTATGAGTCTGCTGAATGTCTGAATTTGCATGACTCCCATTTGTATCCGCATCACAGGGCCTCACATTTGGAATGGGAATTTATATTCACTTTTATGTCTTATGTGTTCACAGTCCAGACCACTGCTGTGGTAACACCTGTAGAGGCTGGGCAGGAGAACAGGCTGATGTCAGCATGTATGTTGTGTCTAATGACAATACCATGACACATAAGTCACAGTCAGATGGCACAGTGGTACTATCTGCATTACCCACAACTGAGCTAGAAGATGTATTGCATGAGTGCTTATCATCCCTTTGTGGGATGTTTAATACCTGAGAGCACCATCACTGCCCCATCTGTGACTACAGCAGTTAAGGAGCACACTGCATCTGATGTAGATATTCCCACTGTACAACAGCCTGGCAGAGCTCCCTGCACTGTCACATGTCACAGCAGGTCTTTGATATGTGAACAGTGCGTTGGCCAAGTCAGCAGATGTGTAGGGCTATCATCCAGGCACAGTCTGCAGCTATCCAGTTTAACAGGGAGATGATCAGTGTGTTGTGTGACATTATTGAGGATGCCACCCACCATTGCCACTTTCTCTTTAAGGCCATGGAGACCAGAAACAATGGTTCTCATGAGGTCTTTAGTGGCACATACCTCTGCCATATCCACTTCACTGCAGAGGATTGCAAGTGCCACCAACACTGCCCTCTCTAACAGTTTTGTCCTTGCTCAGGAGTGGATGAATACAACAGTCAGCCATAAAGAAAGGGCTGTGTAAGGTGCACAGTTTGCACTTACAGCAGTAAGAGTATGACACTTCACCACACCACATTGTGGGTGGTGACAAATAGCAGCCTCCAGGCCCGAGACACCTCACCAGATGACTCCAATGAGGTCATGTTAAACATCATCACAATATCCCTATCATGATAGGCCTTTTGTCCTGCCACACCTAGCCAGCACAGTGGCCACAGATCATGGTCAGGTAGTTGCACCCCACCCTAGTCTTGGGGGGGTGCAACTACCTGACCATGATCAGGAAATTGCACTCTGCCCTAGTCACAGGGGACATTTCTTTTTACACTGAGTACCTCTTGCCGTCAGACCCTCTTCTTCTTCTCTGGTGACATGCTCTTCTCATCCAAGTTGTGTTGGCTACCAGGTGTTATTGTGTTCCTTGGCACCTTTGCACATGATGACAGCTGTGACTTATACTACCCTCCCTCCTGACTGTTGTTTGTGGTGATGTCTGATGCACAATTTAATATTGTATGTGCACTGCCCTAAATACCATTTATATAACAGTGCATTCATCTTTGTACTGCTCAGGGCCATGGAGCTGTACTAGATGCCACCACTTCACCTGCACTGCCATACAATGTGCCCATTGCTGTCTGCCATTATGTAGTTTGGCTGCAGCTTGCTGTCCATCACCCTGACTGCCATTGGTGGATGATATTGATGGCTTGGCTATGAAAGGGGATGCTTTAGTAGGTTGGGAGGTTTCTATGTTAACTGGCTGGGCTGTGTAGCATGCAGCATGCTACATATCACATCAGGAACATGTTGTAGCATGCAGCATGTTACATATTGCTTGTAGTCTGTGGCAGAAGCATACTGTCAATCCCCCCCCCCAGGCATATCTAGGTAGAAGAACCAAACTTTAAGCAGGCTTAACACATTCTTAGTGATGTCTCTGGTTTGTGTGAGGGCAGTGTTATACTGCTTTTTGGCAATGCTGTATGTTTCATGTGAGTCTCATCAATCTGGGCTCTGGTGTGCCTCCTGCATCACCTGAAATGCAGTAGCTACATATGGGGGAGTTAGGCATGCATACACACTATACATCTGTATATATCTCAGACTACCTCAGTGCCTACAATTACCAGCTAATTGACCCTGTGCAATTTCATCATGCAGTGATACAGATGTATTGTATATGACATGTTTAAATCATGGGATAATTCTCAACTGCCCAGGTTTTTGCAAAATGTCCAGATTTTTGCCTTATAATTTTGTCTGTTCCTCACAAAATTTGTGATTTTCTGGCAAATCACTGAGGACTGAAGTCACTCAATAATAAGATACATTTGAGTATCAGACTTCATACCCTTCAGAAAATGCATACTAACACAAATCCTGTTATTTTTAGCAACTTTTTAAGCTTATAAGAGCAATATTTAAAATATATCCCTATTTTTAGACCATTGCCCCCCCATCCATTATTTTAGGCTTTGTGAAGATTTCTGGAACTTAGAGGGTGAGAGGTAAGATCATAGACGCTACGAGGGTAGTGCGCAGACACATTGGTTATCAATCCCTGTGCACTGCACATTGGTATAGGTTACAGAATGGCAGGCCTTCCTGTTGACATACTAATGTGATCATTAAGCAACAGGGGACTTTATTGACACGTGTGCAGTCCATAGCACCTAGTACTTCTGGAAGGTAGACAGTATCATAAACCCCATGCATGGTGATGTCTGCCACTCCTGCCATTCTGAACATACAGTATCCTGCAGAGGCCTATAGCATCCCCAACATATCCCACATCTGTCCCTGAAAGGTCCCGCTAGATAGCATAGTTAGAGCTACACATACCTTGGTGCCCACTGGTACAGGAAGTCCACACATTCCTCTTGATCCCGTTTGTGGTAATACGTTATAATCAACACTTTTATAATATCTGTGTCCATGTGAAATCAGATCATTAGCTGCTGGACAGTGAGCTCTTGGTATGTGATACACTGCCTTTATCATTTTCATTAACAATGCCTGCTGCTTCATCATCCTGCTGACTGCAAGGTAGTGGTGTTATGGGTAATAAGTGCTGATGAATAAATACTGCTGCAGCTCTAAGCATATTTGCTTCTTGCATCTCTTCAATTTATTGCATCATTTTGTTATTATACTGATGCACAACTTGTAAAACTGGTTCTGCCATTTATTACTATGAATCCTGATTTTCTTTCACAACCACATTTGTATCTAATTATGTCCTAATTTCACTGTTCAGCTTCATTTACATGCCTTTATACGGCCCCTTGCATATATACTTATGCACAATTTCCTCACCATGTTGTAGTGTTAGCTTCAGATATGAATCATAATGTGCCTGTGCAAGGTAGATTAATGTGCAGTGCTGCTCTGCATACTATGCATTGTGTCTATGAATCATGGCCTGATTGACAGATGTGTGTATCTACTGTTCTATGGGACATTATTGATTTGATGAAGATTTCAAGCCAGACTCTAATATAAAAGTTAACACAGTATTTAATATACAGGCACCCTTTGACAGGTCGCCCCTTTTATGATTCCTTGGTATGCTGCAGTCACTTACCATGCTAATTCCAAGCTTGTCAGGTATAACAATGTCATGTATGAAGCAACCTGGAAATGATGTTGCTTGATTTTGGCCACAGGTAGCAAGATAAAAGCTTTGGAATACAAAAATGCATACTTTGAAATTCTGCGATGCTCATAGGTATATACTAGGCTAATGACTACCAGGACCTTTATAAGCCTAGCCGTACAACCCAACCCAATCGTATCCGTATGTATCATGGGCCTTTATTAGAAGGGAGTATGTTAGTTAAGAAGTTTCCAGAGATTATGGGGGAGGGTGTTAATATTAAAGGTTAAACTTTGCGTATTAACTATTAGTGCCACAGGAGTGTCACAACCAGTTACACTTCAAGTGGATGTTAGACTTAAGGACCCAAATATTACTACTGCAGGAAGGCAGACTAATAGTGTATGAGTCAAGGGCTTTGACTGATACTTAGACATACTTGTGTTGAAAAACAGAAAGAATGCTAGCTATAGAGTTGATTGTCAAACATTTTGTGATTATGTCTTTAGTAAACTTGTCATTGTAGAGTCAGGTTATAAACCTCTATAAAGCATAAAGTTTTTTTTCATTAAAAAAACAGCAAGGCTTCAAAGAATATTACTGTTTGCAAAAAATGTGGTATTTAAGGTCAATACAAATCAGGTACACATGAAGCATTACAATGGAATTTTACCATCTACTTCAAACAGTTTCCAAAGGAAGCCTCACAAATATAGGTAGTATCACAACATGCAGGTTGTATTTTCCATGCAAAAGTGTTCCTCAACAGCAGCACATGGCAGGATCACAATAACTATGTACATACATAACAAGTAACCTAAACAGATGGCTTTTTCTGTTGTTTTTATGTAAATATACAACACAAACCTAAAAAATGAAGCAGATGTGATATAATAGCTAAGTGGACATATCTTAAAATCAGGCAACTACCCTAACTCCCTATAGAGAGGTAATAAACCCATATATACGTCTATGTCTGAGAATACTACACACTTGTATAACATACCAGTGCCATTACTAATAGGCCTCATTAACATGCAATATTTCAGAATCATATTCTCTACAAAATGTGTAACTCGCTAGGAAATGACAGCACACAGTACCAATATTCAGAAACACTTTACTATTCCAATAGTATGTGGCAAAGTCTGTAAGTCTTGCAAAGCAAACCAGCTCCATTGATGTAGATGGATGAAGTCCTGACAGAGACCCAGACCTAGGTTAACCTGTGTAGTCCAGGCACCTGTAGGACCTAGAAGGGAAAAAGAATTATTGAGGCTATGCCTTCTCATCTATATTTGATGACAGGGACAATGACAATATGCTGGAGTGAGGCAGATGGTCTTTGTGGCTTTGGACCTTGGTCAAGGCCAGAACCATGAATAACATCTGGACTGGGTAAATGGATAGGCATGAAGGGTTATTGTCACTTTCAGAGGGGGTGGAGTGGGAACACACCTAAGGTGATGGGCCATGCCTAGGAGCTTACAACCCCCTTCTAAATAATGACAGTACATAGAGTTAGAGCCTCCCACCACTGTTTCAAGCCATATCCTGTGAATGTCACTGTCCTCTTGCATCCACCTAGTGACCCCAACACAGAGGGGTTAATCACTACAGTTACAATGAATAACTTGCTATCAGGGAGACAAGGTCTTAGAGGAGATAAACACCTACAAATGTCAGCCAAATCCATAACTCATGGAACCTTCATAGATTTGCAAAAAAAGAAAAACAGCCTTGCAGAAGAATATGCATATGATGCAGGGCTTAACACCAAAGTGAGTGCAATTACAGAAATCTGGAGTTTGCAGGTATGTCTGGAATATCACAGATAGTCGAGTACCTTGGAGTATGGTCATGCCTAACTACACATAAAGCTGCAATCTGTTAGAATCCTATAATCTAAGCACTATAGTATTCAACAGTGTATCATGTAAAGCAGTGTGCAACAAAGTAGTGGTTCATACACGCTAGTACCGTGATGGATTATGAAACTGTATCAATACACTCACATATCACTCCTGAGCAATACCAGCAGCTTCATACTCCTTTATCACATACCAGAATGATAAGCTTTGTACTGCGGTGGTGGTGCTGCGGTAGCGTTGTCGCCTCATAGCAAGACGTTATCCCGTTCGATTCTCAGCTAGAGCGTCTTCTGTGTGGAGGCATATGTGAATGGGGCGTGCCTTCGTTGAAGGTTGTGCATCAGGGCTGATAACCCGGTACATAAAAATCCACTACCAATCATTAGCGGACCGGAGTTCCGCTGTGGCGATCCCTAACCGGGAAAAGCCGAAAGACACAGAATGATAAGCTTTGTAATGCAGTTATGTGAGTATAGAACTTGGAAAATAAAATTCACAGATGTATTTATTGTATTATCCCTAAGTACTTGAAGTGTGCCTGCAGAAATGTTTATATGATTACGTAACAGTAAACATTTGCTACAAAATGTACTAACAGCAGTAGTATACACAGGTAATATAAAATATGTTCAGTATCCAAAATGTTTAGCAGACAGGGTAAAAACATGCACAATGAATATTATAGCATTGCATTTGCACAATAAATATTGTAGCATTATAATACAGTCTAGGCAGTAGTTAATGGAGGTACACATTTGTTAGAACTTGGGGGTTGAAGGATTTTTGTGCTGTTGTATTACTGTAGTATCTCAGGCTACCACATATTATTGCAGAAAAAATTGGAGTTCTCAGTTTGGTTAATTGTGTATTTTTCTGCCTTTTAAATCAAATTGTTTTGGCAGGTATTTTGAAGCAAAGATGATGCAGTTCACACATCCTTTTGGATATCCTCTGTCTGAATTTAGAAGTGCAAAAGAGAAGTGTTCCACTATAGTTTGCATTTTATTCATGGGTCCATGTCAGATATATGTATTACAGATGCTCTGTTAGCATAAATGCATCCTAATGTACATTCAGAGTATATTTGCACATTGTACAAGCTACAATGTCACCACCTCATTCAAAATGAATATTGTATATTGCCAAAATACAACTATAAAGTCAATTAAAACTACATTGTTTGTTATTAACTGAAGGTGTTTCATGTATAGTTCTTAGCATGTTAAGGTCTCTGTAGTTATGTGCTTTATGTATAGTCAAACAAGTTAATCACTCTGATAAGATGAATGAATGGCTAATGTGACAAAGAAGGTAACACAAAAGCACTCACCAAAAACAACACCAAAACCACATATACAAACAGACCTAGTGGAATCCCAAGAGCAAATCCCATAAGGAAAGCAAACTCATTACTCAGGACTCTTGTTATAGGGGACTCCATTATACAACACACACATGCCCCACTCACCAGACTGAACAAGGAGACGATAACAGTTAGTTGCTTATTTGGAGACAGGATCCGCCAGCTTACACACGGACTCAAGTCACTACACTGCTAGTACCAATATGATTCTGACATAGTCCATATGGGCAGTGATGACATGAGACATACTTCGTTGGACTATATAGACATTGTTGATCCCTCTGAATATGTGTCTCAGGCAGGTGTATACTATCTTCACCATGGATGATGTCATAGTATCAACAAAAGATGAATGACTTTAATGATTGGCTTTCTAAGGGAATTCAGTATTTGTCAGCACGGGAGGACAAGGTTAACAAATCACATTGCTTTGCAAATGATGGTCTGCATCTGTCTTCCCTAAGCTTTCAAATATTGGGTAAAACATTATCCACCCCCTTTCCTTTTTTAGGTAATGCCAAATTGACAAACCTACTGACATAACAAATAAAACCCAAAGAAACCTAAAGGTGTAACTGCTCAGTGCTAGGAACCTAAACAAGAAACTCCATACCCTACAAACTCTCCTCACTCTGGAGAATATAGACATTTGTGCTGTTACTGAGGCACAGTTTAAATCCACAAAAAGTACTCCAGCAGTGCAAGGCTTCAGTGCCTTCCACACATTTAGACCAGCACCTGCACTGACAGGGACAAAGGGTGAGGAGTCTCAATGTATATTAGCAACAAGCCTAACTCTATGTTGGTTAGAGAGGATGATGCCCTACAATTTATCCATTAGCAAATCACCATAGACAAAGTCACACACCATATACTAGCAAGCTATAGGTCACCCTCTATGTCCCTAGAATCAATTAGCTCATACCTAGGCCTGTTGGAGACACTCACCATTAAATCAAATACCCGGTTCATGTGATACTTTAATTACTCCTCTATATACTGGGAAATGTATACTGCCTCATACTCAAAAGCAGAATGATTTCTGAACTTTATTAACACAAATACCCTTGACCACATACTGCGCAAACCCACCAGAGTTTCAAATGTACTGGACCTGGTAATCACCAGTATGGGAGAGCAGTGCACCCACACAGTGTCAAGTCTTCACAGATGAAGTTGGGCCAAAAATCTGTCTCCTTAGAAATAAAAATCAGCTTGGTAACTCCAGCAGACTATGTAACAGAAACTATTCCAAAGCAAACTACATCCTAGTAAGTGATAGTTTGTTGCTCCCTATCCTGACTTCACAGCAGCCTATGTGGAATTGTTCACAGAGATCCTGTGCAACCATATAAATGGCAGTATAAAGCTGATGTACCTATTAGAATTAGGCCCAAAACAAACTCTAAAAACAAACCACACTAGTGGAATCCTAACTTTAATAGGGTATATAACAAAAAGATAGCTAAAATCAGGAAGAACAACTTCCATAATGCTAGGAGCTCTCTAAACTGAACAGGAATCTAACAGGACTAATTAAGTCCAGCAAGGCCAGATATGAGGTCAAGATTAAAGAAAACCACAAGGTCTTCTACAACTATGTCCAAAATCTCAAAGGCAGCACACATCAATGTGCCAAACTGGTGGTCATTGGTGTCATCTTAACTGAACAGAGCAACATAGCGAACTTAGAAACTGCCAATCCTTTACTGAAAAACAATTTATTAAATGCTTTCATCCACCAAATAAATGGACTTCTTCAGAACACTACAAGACAACTATACAAAGTGCTTAAATACACACAGATGAAAACTAATCTCTAAATTACACAATCAGAGGCTATAACGTCACAATTAAAACACATAATTAAAAAAACGATATAACATCAACCTACCCATTTAAAACTAATAAACAAGTGTGGTCATAAACAAGCCACTATTTAAAACTTTCATTGTTTTAAAAACATTTGATGTTTATGGGTACATTTATAACAAATAACTTATAAGATTATAACTGTAATTGCCAAAGTGCTTCTTTCCATTCCATTTTAATTTTAAACTCAGCAAATTATGTTTTTAATGAAAACTGTTACTAATACTAATAACTACTTATTTTATTCTAGCATATATCTAAATTTATGAAGGAAAATATTCTTAAAGGGCAATTTATAAAGGCCTCCATACTAACAATGTTGGTTTCAGTTTTTAGAAGAGATATTTATATTTTGTCTATGTTTTTGAGAAGGGGATAAATATAGAGTGTTTACTTGTACAAGCTGAAGAAGTGATTCTCAGTCATGAACAATTTTATCCACAAATTTTATATAACAGCATTAATTATGGCAAAAAAAAAAGGTGAATGTACTTGTGCTAACAATAAGAAACTATCTTTTAAAACTGGCATGACAGTGGATGCAAGTTTTATTAAACATATTATCTCTAACAATTGGAAGATTTTTGGGTGGAAATTCTGACCTCATTAAAGTAGTGGGGAATGCACCCTCTTTTGTATATGAAAAGGGCATTATGGTGAAAGACCATCTTCACAGAGGCAATACAGGTGTAAAACATATTACTTCAGATAGACCTACAGGTGTGTATCCATGTGGGCAAAGTAAAGCGTGTTGGCTTATTTATGAAAGCAAATTTATGGAATTGTCAGTGACTGATAAACCATTTTTGCTAGAGATATATTTTCTTGTGATAGTATTGGAATTGTTTATCTTGCAGTATGGGGGACATGTTTTAGTTATTATGCTGGCCTGACCACCACGCCTTTCAAAAAAGAATACTGGACCATAGGTTCATAGGTTCATAGGTAGATACTAGGCTATCTGCCCTAGGGCATTTATAAGCCTAGCCAGAGTGTATTTGGCTTCCGCCTCCCTATTAGATTAGCCTACTGTGCCTCTGTAAAGTAGGTCACAGAAGGTACCCTTTTAAGATTAGTTAACTGTGCCTCTGTCTAGCAGGGACACAGGAGAGATCCCAGGGGTGAATTTGTGATTTCCCATCCACGCGTCCAAATTTCACTTAAAGAGGGTCAGCGAGGGGCTATGTCTATCATGAATTGGGATTCTATTCCAGAGTGAGGGGAGCCTCTGGGAAATGAATCTGTCCCTCCAGCATGTCCTATTTATTTTTGTGCTGAGGTTTAGGTCCCTGGAGCGTGTAGCTCTAAGGGACTTGGATTTTTTGAGGTGGAACATGTCCTTTAATTCTGGGTTTGTCATGGCTTTGTACATCAGGCATAGACCACGTGTATGTATTAAAATAAATAAATAAATAAATAAATAACAATAATGCTTTATTTAGACAAACTTTGAAAAATTCTGTTTACAAGATATTTTATTTTGGAGGGCATAATTGGTAGAGCCTGATCTGAGGGTGGATGACTTTAAAAATACAATGGAATGGAAAGAAGTGCTTTGGCAATTGCAGTTGCAAGCTGATAAGTTAGTTGGTCTTAATGCAGCCATAAACATCAAATGTTTTTTTTTAAATCAATGAAAGTTTTAAATACTGGATTGTTTATTACCATGCTTGTTTATTAGTTTTAAATAGGTAGACTGATGTTTACATATATTTTTTATTATGTGTTTTAATTGCTAAATCATTGTCTCTGATTGGGGGATTTGAAGGTTAATTTTCATCTGTGTGTATTTAAACACGTTCTATAGTCGTCTTGCAGTGTTTGAAGTAGTCCATTTTTTGGTGGATGAAAGCATTTAATACATTTTTTTTGCTAAAGGATTGTGCTATTTCTAAGTTTTTGGTTGCTTTATCTACAGTATATATCATGACTACTTCTTTGGTTTTTGCATTGACATAGTGAATTTGCTGGGTGACCAATTCAGTTCAAACTTCACCCCCATTGCCCCCTGCCTCCCCCATGAAATACCTACAAGCATAACGTCCTCCAAATATTAACAAGGAGCAGGTCTTGGAGATGCTTGATAAGGCCAAAAACAGCCTCAATAGGCCCTGACAATATTCTGGGATGCCTCCTAAATAAGTGGAAATATGATCTATCAAGACCACTTGAGTCACTTTTCAACTATAGCTTCAAAGCAGGCTTTGTACCATGAGAATGGATGACTGCAATGATTATCCCAATTCATAAGGGTACCATCAACCGACAGTGGAAACCATAGACCTGTTACTTTGAGTAGTCTAATATGCAAAGCCATGCAATGAATTATCATGGAAATGAACAACGAAGACATAGGCAAACTTCAGACAGTAGACCCAACCCATTTTAAAGTAAAGGATGAGGTGACAATGGTGCATATCACCTACCAAGACCTGGCTAAGGTGTTTGATGCAATATCTCTCTAAGCTGTAATTGACAAACTCAACTAACTAGGCATAAACTTCAAAATAACTCATTGTATTACCAGCTGGCTCTCAGACAGGACCCAAGAAGTTAGGATTGGTGATACCATCTCCACTAAGAGACCAGTCAACAGTGGGGTACCTCATGGCTCCAAACTGGGACCTCTTCTATTTGGCATCTACTTCTCAGAGGTAAAGGCTAATGTCAAGGACTTTGGATGACCAAGTTCGCGGATGACTGTGAATTGTGAGCTATCACAGATTAACTCCATGACACAAATATCTTAAATGAGGGTCTAACACAGATAAATTATTGGTGCCAAATTCAGTCATGGATTAAAACTCAATGCTAAAAAAAGCATTATAGCACTTTTGGGAAAACTGCCACCCAGGCTAATTACTCCATCGATAGGCATCCATAAGAGTTGACTCAGTAGTCAGGGATCTGGGAACATATATAGACAGTAATTTGGCCTTTGACGAACATGTGGCCAAGGTAGTAAGAAAATCATTCTATATCATCCAGCTTATAACAAAGAGCATGACATCCAGGCCCAAGAAAGTCATAGGGCCACTTTATTCTGCCCTTATCAGACCCATCATTGAGTACAATGCCCCCTTCAACAAATGCCTAACACCAGGCATATGCAAGAGTTGGAATGCTCACAAAGATTCCATACCAGGAAAATCCAGGGTATAAACACATTGCTCTATACAAATAACCTTAAAATCCTCTCTCTGTGATCTGTCTCCTACAGGTTACTGTGAGGCAATCTATGACTAGCATGGAAAGCCTCTTCAGATCCAAATCCAATGGATCCTTTGCAATTCTGAAAACTGGACAGCATCAGAACCAGTATATCCAAGGATTCAAATTTTGCTTATGACATGAATAAGACAAGTTGGAGAGACAAATATGTGCCTCAGAGGATCCCCATGCTCTGGAACAGCTTCCCATTCATGTGAAACAGAATCCATCCCTAATGCTATGTAAGCTTAACCTTGAACCATGAATGGGAAGGCAGAAATTCACCCCAGGTCTGGCCCCCATGTCTCTGACAGACAGACAGACAGTAATGTCCAAACTAAGATACCCCCACATAACCTCTAGAAACTTCCTAACATACCCCTCCTAATAAACATAGTGAAACAATTGGGTTGGATTACATAGCTAGGCTTATAAAGACCCTGGTGGTGGTTAGCCTATTATATACCAATAAACCTGTATATATGCACACACACACACACACACACACACACACACACACACATGTATATATATATATATATATATATATATATATATATATATATATATATATATATATATATATATATGTATATATATATATATATATATATATATATATATAGAAGCGCTACAGAATCATTAAAGCCCAAAATCCTGAGACCAAAATCCTGAAAGTTCAAAATCCTGAAAACTCAAAATACTGAAAACTCAAAATCCTGAAAACACACAGGATACCAACACTTATTATATTCCAGTACAAGTACATACAGAAAATATTACTTTTCACTGCACAAAGTGCAATCTTGTAGTTGATATATTTAAGTAGCAGGTGGTGTGGGAGGTGCAGAGGATCTTGCCCCCCTGCTTACACTTGTAGAACAGTAATATAGTTTGTGTTTTACTTCTTTCTGTATGTACTTGTGCTGGAATATAGTAAGTGCTGGTATTCTGTGTATAAACTTCAAAGTTTATAACTTTTCCTCGGCGGTTTTTCCGCCAGACATTGTTGAATTTCTGGCCAAAGGTTATACTTATGTACCAGTTCAAAAATTCAATTTGGTGAAGTCTGTAATTGATCTTAAAATTTTCACTAGAAAGTTAAATTTCACATTAATAATGGGAGCAAACACTGGAATGTCTAACGTAGACCCATTTTATATTCCAAGTACATTTAACCCACAATTGCATCCACTTTTGCAAGTATTCGAGCAATTATGTGAACTTGATTTTAGACAGCTTTTAAATAATAGGCAATGTGCTAACGGGGACAATAATGTTAGTAAGTTCGAACGGGAATGTTTAGAATACATTAAATCACAGAATATCCGGATTTGCAAACGAGATAAGGGTAGCAGCCTTGTGGTTTTTGATTGTTTTGATTATGTTGAAAGGATGAACTCACTCCTTGATAGTATAGCTTATGTACAGAGCTCCAGGTCAGAGGTTAATGGTGTTTACTCTTCTATAAAAACTAACTTGGTAGAAATGTTTATAGAAGGGAGAATTGAACAAAATATTTATAACTATTTGTTCACCCTTTATCCAAAATACCCATGTATCTTTGGCATTCCCAAGATACACAAAAATATAGCTGACCCCCCCATTAAGACCACTGGTAGATGGCAGGGGTTCCCCGACATATTCTTGTGCAAAAGTCGTCGACTCTATTTTGCAAAAATATGTCAGTAAGGAAAGTCAAATTTGTAAGGACTCATGGTCATTTCTTCAGAATATGGATGTTTTAGACTTCAGCATGGGTTATAATTTCCTTACAGTGGATGTTGAAGATTTATACACTTCCATCCCACAAGATTTGGGTATTGAATGGGTCAGCATTTTATTGAAGAAGAAAGGGGCCCCTGCCAGGGAGATTTCCTTAGTCAATGAATTATTGGAAATTATATTATATAATATTTTTTTCATGTTTGGTGATAAATTTTACCTACAAAAAGTTGGGGTGGCCATGGGCTCCCCATGTGGCGCCAGTATAGCCAACCTGGTAATGGCTTATTGGGAAACTGAATATGTGTTCAGTAATCCCATTATTAACGACCAGATAGTTTACTATACCCACTGTCTGGATGATATATTCATCCTTATTAAGGGGGACAATGATATTAGTAACACTATTGTACAAGCATACAATGATTCAACAAATTTTCTGTATTTTACTGGAATTTTTGACACAGAAGCCATAGCCTTTCTGGATGTTTGGTTATCTAAGAATAGAGCAATTGGCAGTCTTGTAGCTACAATTTATAGAAAAAGAACATACTCTAATTCTTTTTTACATTTTACAAGCTGCCATCCTTACCACCAGAAGCGCTCGGTCATTAAAGGCCAATTGGTGCGAGCTGCCCATATTGTCAGTCAGGATATTGACTTCATGGAAGAATGCCAAGTCTTAAAATCTATGTTTTTACATAGAGGTTATCCGGTTAACCTCTTGGACGACTTGATTTGCGAAGTTAATTCTAAAAGACTTAATGGCATATATTTACCCCTATTACGTATTAGAAATACATCTATTGAATTTATCAATACTTCTGTGAATGGATTAGATGTTGACAATGTTAGTAAAGACCAGTCTATTCCTAGGTTTATAACTACGTTTAATGTACATAGTCAATTTTGTGTAAATATTATTAAGAAGAACTGGGGGCTGTTTCGTACTAACTCCAACATCCATGTCAAGATGGGTGAAAAACCTAATGTTATTTACAGGAAGGGTCATAACTTGAAAAACCTACTCGAACGGCAATCATCAGCCTCTCCCAAAATTACAGGGATGTTTAAATGCCAAGATTGTAAAATTTGTAAATTTGTGGATAATGTATATTCGTTGACAGTTAATGATTATAACATTAAATTTAAGGGTAGGTACAATTGTAATACAAATATGGTGGTCTACATAGCGAAGTGCCAGAGATGCCCAGCATTTTATGTGGGCAAAACGGAGCGGCATCTTCGAGAAAGGATATATGAGCATCAATATACCATTGGTAAATTAAAATTAGAGAATGCTCTAGCCAAACATGTACAACAGTTTAATGATCATAATTTTAGATATGCAGTTATTGACCATGTTAATTTGGACAAAAGAGGGGGTCCAGCAACATTAAGGCTCGAGGAGCTTGAATTACAATGGCAGATTAAGCTTAATGCTTATAATTCGCCAGGGCTTAATGACACTTGCTCTATTAGCAGTGTATTAAAACTAAAAAGCCTGAAATGTTAACTTAGTACTTAGCTATATTTACACTATAATTTTAAGTACATATGTCTATACTTTTAGATCTTTGTATAGTTGTTTTATTATTATTTTTTAGATTTTTAGATTGTTGATATATTTTTATGCAGTACTTAGTTAGGAATTATACTTGTATTATGTTTAGAGTATTAGTTCATTTTATGCTGTTTGAATGTTTTGTATATTTATATATATACTCATATTCATAAGCTTATTATAGTATTAATCTGGTATTTGAATTTATTAGCTTTGTGTGAACTTTAGGTTCGATTCTTATTCCAACAGTGTTATGTTTGTTGGCACTGGTTCTTGTATGTTTTGAGGTTCCAGGATGTCGGTACTTTTAAATTTAATTTAATTTAAACCTTAGTTAAAGTGGCGGGTTTCGCTTGATTGGTAGCACATGATGTACGCTATGTTATATATTTAAATGTGGAAATGTACTTGTATTTCTTGTTTCTGAAGAAATTAGCTTATTAAGCTAATGAAAAGTGCTTCAAATAAATATTCAGTTTTGCTGTCTCGCTGGTTCGGTTTCTGTTTCAACAGTACCTGTTTTTAATTTTATTTGTTTTTAATTTTATTGGTATCCTGTGTGTTTTCAGGATTTTGAGATTTCAGTATTTTGAGTTTTCAGGATTTTGGTCTTCGGGATTTTGGGCTTTCAGGATTCTGTAGCGCTCCCATCTACAGATATATATATATATATATATATATATATATATATATATATATATATATATATATGTATATATATATATATATATATATATATATATACACACACACACACACACACACACACACACATATATATATATATATATATATATATATATATATACATACACACACATACATATATATATATATATATATATATATATATATATATATATATATATATATATATATATATATATATATATATATATATATATATATATATACACACACACACACACACACACACACACACACACACACACACACACACACACACACACACACACACACACACATGTACATGTATATATAACACACCCCTGTTAAAATGCCAGGTTTTTGTGATATAAAAAAATGAGACCACAATAAAACATTTCTAAACTTTTCCTACCTTTAATGTGACATATAAATTGTACAATTCAATTGAAAAACAAACAAATCTGTTAGGGGAAAAATATGAAAACTAAAAAAACATACAATAAGCTGGTTGCATAAGTGTGCACACCCTTAAACTAATACTTTCTTGAAGCACCTTTTCATTTAATTACAGCATTCAGTCTTCTTGTGTCGGAGTCTATCAGCATGGCACATCTTGACTTGGCTATATTTGCCCACTCTTCCTTGCAAAAGTGCTCCAAATCTGTCAGATTGCAAGGGCATCTCTTGTGCACAGCCCTCTTCATGTCACCTCACAGATTTTCTATTGGATTTAGGTCTAGGCTCTGGCTGGGCCATTCCAAAACTTTAATTTTCTTCTGGTGAAGCCATTCTTTTGTTGATTTAGATGTATGCTTGAAGTCATTGTCATTTTGAAAGGTGAAATTCTTCTTCATCTTCAGCTTTCTAGCAGACACCTGAAGGTTTTGAGCCATAAGTGACTGGTATTTCTAACTGTTCATAATTCCCTCCACCTTGACTAAAGTCCCAGTTCCAACTGAAGAAAAGCAACCCCAAAGCACGATACTGCCACCACCATGCTTCACTGTGGGGATGGTGTTCTTTTGGTGATGCGAAGTGTTGTTTTTGTGCCAAACGTACCTTTTGGAATTGTGGCCAAAAAGATCAAACTTGGTATTATCAGACCATAACACATTTTCCCACATGCTTTTGGGAGACTTGATGTATTGTTTTGCAAATTTTAGCCGAGCCTGGATGTTTTTCTGTGTAAGAAAAGGCTTCCGTCTTGCAACCTACCCCATAGTCCAGACATATGGAGAATACAGGAGATTGTTTTCACATGTAGTACATAACCAGTACTTGCCAGAAATTCCTGCAGCTCCTTCAGTGTTGCTGTAGGTCTCTTGGCAGCCTCCCCGGCAAGTTTTTGTTTTGTCTTTTCATCAGTTTTGGAGGGACGTCCAGTTCTTTGCGACATCACTGTTGTCCCATATTTTCTCCACTTTTTTGATAACTATCTTCACTGTGTTCCAAAATATATCCACTGCTGTGGAAATTTTTTTGTACCCTTCTTCTGACTGATATGTTTCAGCAATGAGATCCCTTTGATGCTTTGGAAGCTCTCTGCAAACCATGGCTTTTGCTGTAGCAGGCAACTGAGTAAATGTCAGGAAAATCCTACTAGGACAGTTGAACTTTATTTGGGGTTAATCAGAGTCTCTCTAATTGATGGCAGGTGTGTGCCCAAGAAGACTGAATGTTGTAATTAAATGAAAAGGTGCTTCAACAAAGTATTAGTTTAAGGGTGTGCATATTTATGCAATCAGCTTATTGTATGTTTTTGATTTTTTATATTTTTTCCCCTAACAGATTTGTTTGTTTTTCAATTGAATTGTACAGGTTATAGGTCACATTAAAGGTGGGAAAAGTTTTGAAATGATTTATTGTGGTCTCATTTTTTTATATCACAAAAACGTGGCATTTTAACAGGGGTGTGTACACTTTTTATATCCACACACACACACACACACACATATATATATATATATATATATATATATATATATATATATATACGGGTCTATGTTATTTTATTGGAGTTTCAAAACTTTGAAACCCATAAGGCTGAGACCATATGATTGAAGTTTTGAAATTTCAAAAACCACAACAAAACCACCACACAACAACAAAAAACATTTCCTTTACACCCTGCTACTAAAATATGCCGACTCTGAGATCACACTACAGAGATGAAAACAGTAAATCTCCTGTTCTGCGCTGTAAAGTGATCTCAATTCACAGTGTTCAAAGTTTGAAAACTTCAACATGATCTTGGCCACATGGGTTTCAAAGTTTTGAAACTTCAATAAAACAAGGTAGACCCATATGTATACATATCTACACATACACACAACTGGTCTCTCTCTCTCTATCTCTCTCTCACACACACACACACACACACACACACACACACACACACACACACACACACACACACACACACACACACACACACACACACACACACACACTGAAACACACTGAAACACACACGTGTCCATGTGTGTGTATATGAGTATGTGAATCTCTGTAAACTTTAATCTAAACAAAGCCAGCATACACTGCATTAGTACTTTATTCATACATTTATATATTCAAAAGTACATTTCACGTGCATTTGGAATATGAACTCTGTTTGTTGTATTGTCCCTTTAAATTTTCTAAAAACATTACATTGCCCCTTTAAATACACCAAACTCTAGGTGTAGCTCAATATACGACTTCCGAATCCTATTCTTTGTAATAGAACCCAGGTGACTGTAGCATGAAAACCAGTGAAACTGTTTCAGAAAGGTGGTTTATTGCAGTCCAAATTTAGTTTGGTCAATAAATTGGTGAGGTTAGCTCAAAATACTGGTCTATTTTGTTGAAAGATAGATTTCTAGTGTCTGTCTTACCAACACAGTGTAACTTCCTGTACAAGAGACCATAATCACGAACAAACCTTCTCACATTATTAAAAGACTGGACAGGATCTGCTACAACATTTTTTTTTTTGCTAGATCAACATTTTGCACATATATCAATAGGTCACAAGTTGCCATGTGGGAACTGTAAATCAGTTTGTAAGATTACATCTTTCTGGCTGCTAAGAGTTCTAACGTATTTGATATATTAAGCAAATGAGCCAGAAAATTGGTGATATATTTGGTACAGTATACATGTGAGTCCTTTAATGTGGGGAAAACTTCTAAACTTTTTAAAATGAAAATTAGTGAACATCTGATTGTTATTATATTTAAAAAGGGGAATTAATTCTCTTTATAATCACATGATAAGCCATCTGACAGTCCTTTTTGTTTTCATTTTATAGATAGAATAAAAAACAGGGTTAAATTAAACAATATTGGATTATAAATGAAGATTATGGATCATTAATACAGACACTCTCGTTAGTCCACAGTTAATAATATTTTGTAGGAACCATGATGAATTTGGTTATTTGCTGTGAATCAAGTCAGGCACATATTTATGGAATATTTAATATTTACAGCTATTTAAAAACAATACTGAAATGTTGGACTAATTTAATAAGTGCATGTAATTCTATGTTGGCCGACTAGATATCACCAGGGTCACAAGCATAGAAGCCCTCCCCGGGTGTGTATTGTCTGAATGTCTGGACTTCATGAGAGTTGTCTTTTATTTCTTACTTCTCATCTAAACCTTTACAAATATATTTGTTTATATGTACTGTAGTATTTACTTCTGCTTCTGTTTTAATCCTTCAGAATAAGCAAAGAGCTTTAAAATTGTAAATAAAACAGACACTGTTTCAATATTTAATACTGCAGCAAGATATTTACTGGTAGCCAATCTGCAACTACTAACTTCAGTACTAAAAATCACTTTGCTGATAAGCGGCTACAGAGGAAGGTATAAGTAAAACTAAGTAAGTCACAGAATGTAAGTGGTACTTATGGACTGAAACCTGAATCAGCAAGCACTAAATGTTAAATGTTAGGCAAACTTGAACATCGCTTGCTGACAGATTATTGCTTCGTACTGATGTATTACCAGAGGTAATGAAACATTCCCATTATACACTCATAAAAGCAACCTTGCCAAACTAAGTAACGGGGAGTAGTAGCAACAAACAATGTATAAAACATAAACATATTTCAGTATTTATTCGACAATTAACAGTGTAGAGAATGCTATTAATCAAGTACAGAATACAAAGACAGCCCTTTATCCTGGGGCGTAATGACATAATGATATTGCTGTGGTGGGAAAGTCAGTTAAAGCAATTAAAGTTAAACTTATTCAAGATGATGTTAACAGTGCTATCCTAGACCAACAAGGCTTCAACTAGATTTGGCCCAGCTAGATCACTAACAAATTAAGATAAATTTAAGTAGACAAAACTGCACAAAGAAACAGAGGCATAATTAATTGAAGTTCCCTCTCAACCTAAAATGTTGTATTTACAAAAGAATCTTGGAGGCAGAGACAGACAGACAGACAGATAGAGACAGTACACACATGAGAAAACAAAAGCAATATAGGCCCTGTACACTGGAGTGATACAAGTTAATGTGTCAGAGAATGCTGAGAGATTAAAAAAAGATGAACTGGAAATTCATTCACTGTATTACAATAATCAAAAATGTCCTGTAGTAAATGCATATAGGATCAAAAAGTTACTATAAACACTGTATCATCTATGAAAAATGAACAGAAACCTCCCCTGAAAAATTCATCAATGGAAAATGCAAATTTCCCCTTAAGGACACGCAAGCTTTTCAGCAAACCAGTGTTTGAATGAACAATGATAGACAAGTCTTTATTAATGGATTTAAATCAATATGCCACACTCCACAAGCTGTAAACATGTTAAACCCTATTGAGATCATCAATACAGCATAAACAGAGGTCTAGCTGTGCTAGGGGGTGGGTCCCAAATAACCCAAAACAAATAGATCCTCCAGCAAATGCAAATGGGACCAAACCAGACAATGATGCTCAAGCAACAATGCACACAACTACAGGAAAAAACATACTTTGGTTGAAAATTGGAAGGCTCTGCTCAGGATATGAGAAGTGTTAATAAATTAATTTGCATGGCTTTTTTAATTTCTCCAAGTATTTTGGGTTTCTAATACCATGACGGATATTAGAAACCCAAAATACCTGGAGAAATTAAAAAAGCCATGTAAATTCATTTTATTAACACTTCTCATATCCTGAGCAGAGCCTTCCAAATACCATGACGGGAAAGCCGTGGTGGTACAGCAGCAGTGTTGTTGCCTCACAGCAAGAGGTTCTCCTGTTCGGTTCTTGGCTGGAGTGCCTTCTGTGTGGAGTCTGCATGCCCTCCTCACAGTCGAGTGGCTTCTGAAAGACATGTGTGAATGGGCGTGCCTTTGCTGAAGGTTGGGCATTGGGCTGGCAACTCAGCACCATAAAAATCTACTGCCAATCATTAGCAGACTGGAGTTCTGCTGTGGTGACCCCTAACCGGGAAAAGCCAAAAAGACAAACAATACCATGATGGGAATGGGCCCCATTCCTAAGTCAAAGTATGATTAAAGTTCATGAAATTAGTATTATTTCAATCTTTGATGTCAGCTAGTAGTCCTCTTTGCAACACCCACAATGTGCCCAGTAATGACTCCTTCTGCAGTTCATATGGAGTTACATGTATTGGTAACATATCTAAATATGACTGTAAATTCTTTTTTATAAGACCCGTTGCTCCTACTACTATTAAAACTGTCTGGGTATCTTTCTTCCACATTGCTCATTTCTGGATGCAGATCCTGATATTTTATGACTTTGTGTCTCTCTGTAAGCAAGACACTGCAGTTACTGGGTGTGGTAATTTCAATGATCAATGCTACTCTTGTCTTCTTTTCTTGGACCACTATATCCAGTTTTCTAGCATCTACCTTTTGAACTGTTGGTAATGGATGATCCCAAGTGATGTAGACTTCCTCATTTTCTATTATGCTCTGTGGCTCATGTTTCTAGTATTTTTTAGCCACCATAATGTTTGCACAATCCCCAGTGCAACAGTCATGCCACATTATTATGCCTTTAAGTATACAGTCCTTCTGCCATTAGTATGTTGCAACCAGCAATGAGGTGTGCAACTGTTTCTAATCTGGTTTTACAAAACCTACATTTGTCAGTTTCTCCCACATGTTTAATGGACTTTATAAACCAACGTGTACGCAGCCCACTGTATTGGGACTATACATGGCCTGTATGACAGAAATGGCAATCGTGTAGGTTTTTAGCAGATGCACTGGCAACCAGGAATAGGGCATGTTTTAACAGGGGTATTAGAACTCCCTTCTCAATGGTTCTCTGTACCTCAGGCAAAGGCATTTTGAATATTTCAAGCAGCCAAATATTACACTTTGTGCATTTGAAAGGAATCTGCAAAAAATTCTAGCAACAAAACATTCTGCAAATGTTAGTCTTTACTTGTTTAATATAAATTTGTAATGTAAGAGAGGGCTCAAACTAACAGCTCTTACCTGATGAAGGGAGAATTTTCAATGGTAAAGTACAAAGGAGCATACCAGTCAATGCTTTTGTACACATTATCACAAACAACTAAACTATTTCTACCCCATTGGCAAGAAGACTAATTATCCATATGTCTAGCTGCTTCTTGCTGTCCAGTCATATCTCAAAATGTAATTACACAGGACTTCTAGGAAGGCTGCACACGCTTAACTTCAGGTCTCCCAGTGTGTGAAAACAGAAACTGAGGTAAAGGGGTGCCACTGGAACTTTTTTTTGGATTAAATTCAGTTATTGCCTATTAAGTACTCTGTCTGGATGCCAGCAAAGAGATAATTTGGAAAACCCAAAATAAAATCAACCAGAAAAGGTGAAGAGAAAACACTGTCTTGGATGGCTTCTGCAACTGTTCAGCAACAAATAGTTCATGCTTCAGCTCTGGTTCAATAGATGGCTTCCAGCAATTTAGAGGAAAAATATAAATCAAATCTACTCGGAGGTAACTAAAATAAATGAAACATTAAAGAAATATATCAACTAAAATAACAAAAGGCTAGAAACAGTAGAAGAAGCTTTAACTAGCTGTTCAGATGAACTGACAAAATGCAAAAATAAGAGTGAAATGAAGAAAAAAGCTGTCCAAGCATAAGGCTTCTCAAGAAGAGCTGCTTCAAAAATAGTAGCATTAGAAGACAGAGCACACAGAGAAAACCTGACATTTTCTGCTGTACAAGAGAAACTGGAAGGAACAGACTATTCATTTTATGGAATCACAAATAAGCAACCGGACTGGTATTCCACAGCAGGATTTGTTAAATGAAAGGGAATTCTGAGTGTATGCTCCAAACCTGGCCATGAGAAAACAGTCAAGACTTATATTAGTAAAGATGCAGTCATACCAGTAGAATCATTAAATCTTGACAAAACTGTGCTAGAAGGGCAAAGTATTAAAAATTGTGGAGACAGCAGAGTTTGAAGAAAATGATTATTTACTGTACACCACGCAGAAGAGAAACACATTTATTGAATGCAGAGAGGGAGGTATGAGATTCAAGCTGCTGCATCCAGTTGTCTTCAGAGCATTTTTACTGGAGGATCAAAGTCATTTTTTGATGTAGAACAGGCTAAGGAGGAAATAAAAAAGTTTATCCAAAAAAAGTGAGTCAGCAAGCAGAAGGAGACTCTGGTTCTCATTCTTATGACAGTAAAGTTCATACAGAGAATTTGTTAGTGAAACCTTTTCCAGTGTTCCAAATGAAAGTGCTTGAGAGACAGAAAAAAAGCAGTTGACTTGAAGAATCATAAGTATCTTGGACCTGAACAAGAGTTTGGAGATGAGAGACAGAGATGAACAGGAAGAAGACCAGCAACATTGAAATTAGTGAATATGTGAGAGACAATAAAGTATCAATCACATTTGTGAAATATGACTTTGTAAGAAGTGGATGAAAAAGACTAGATTTTTGCTGACTTTGTTAAAGTTGACCGGCAAACTATAAATCATATATCCAATTTTATGTCATTAAAGTTTAGAAGGACACTAAAAGGGGAAAGGTAACTGTAAGTAAAACAATGTTTGCATTTATTAGTATTTGTATAAAACGTTTCATGCAGTGGCCTCACAGTATAGCGAGGACAAAGCCTGGCAAGGTGGTTACCTTGGCTGGATGACCAGAAGCTCCATGTTTAGATTTTTCTAAGAAGCATCATTTGGTCTCCCCCTTAGCAGCATGGACAAGCATGTATAGACTGACCCTGCAATCAAGACCGAGTTTGGCTACCATATCATAATGGTGGAAGGAAGAAAATAGATGAGAAATACCAATTTCCAGACCTGTTCCAAGTTTACACATAAGGATTTAGAACATAGTTAATATCTGTGCCAGGTAAGCAGTTCTGTTGACACATCACTCAGCAGTCTCATTTGCTATATATACAGTATGTATGTGTGTATATATATATATATATATATATATATATATATATATATATGTATAGGCCTCCTTCAGATGGACAAACTTTTAAAGGCTCGACTTTCATATGGCCGAGACCATATGATTGAACTTTTAAAAGTTTGAACGGTCTGAATAGAGATCTTCATAGACCATGGAACGGGAAGATTTCCCTTTACTGCAATGTACTGCAATCTTGGCATTGGTATATTTAAATAGCAGGGGGGTGGGAGTGCAGGGTGGCTTGCCCCCCTGCTAGCACTGTTTAGTTTTGTTTTTTTTGTTTATTTATTTTATTTTCACATATTTGAACATTCAAATGTTTGATCATATGGTCTCAGCCATATAAAAGTCAAGCATCTGGATGTTCGATTATGTGAAGTAGACTATATATATATATATATATATGTGTGTGTGTGTGTGTGTGTGTGTATATGTGTGTGTGTGTGTGTGTGTGTGTGTGTGTGTGTGTGTGTGTGTGTGTGTGTGTGTGTGTATGTCCTGAAAAGAGACTTACAGCCTAGAGGGGTTAACTCAGTCAACAAAGGATAAATAAATAAAAAATAAAATAATAACATTTAAAATGCATATTATATATAGCAATGCAGTGTTATGTAGTCAATGGTATTTTAAATGTCAAGGGAGTCTTTTCAGTGACTGTTGAATGTGTTAAGGATATTACAGTAAACAAGTACTTTTTTATTTGTAAGAAATATGGGCTTTGCAGTATTAACAAGAGAAAAAGGCTGGACAAAAGCAAGTTTACTCTTAATATGCTGATCTTGGGCAACCGTGGTGGGGGTTGGGTGTAAAAGTACACTGATCATATTATATGTAGAATTAAGACATTTTCTTTTATTTTATAAGGGTGTATGAGTATACAAATGCCTTTGGCTTAAGCTATAAACAAGTGATTTTTGTAAGCAAGAAGACATTAAAAATAAGACAAAATTATGAAAGCTATGAAAATGCTAAGTTTCTTACAGTTCCTAAGATATTAGCTTGTTTTCTTCCCATTTGCAAATGTTCATTGGGAGTAAAGAAGTCTGCAGCTGAGGGCAGCTATACATTGTTTTCTGAGTGAAATTTAAAAGGTTCATTACTGAGTACATTTCCATGGAAACAGTTTGTCTACAGTTGCAAACCATTAACCCTGAGAGTTCTGAGTATTTTTTGTTGAAGGAAATGCAAAGTTTAAAGGTACAATGGCAAGCAGTTCAATGAAAAATAAAGCTGGAAATTATGGGATGTCCATAAGAGATAGTAGCCTCCCTAGTAGCCTTAATACTTAAAGGTACTTACTATAACAGTATACATTTTAGTTTTATTTAAATATAGCGAGTGCACTTTATTATGGCTAAGTTAATGATTTCTGAAAACAAACAGGATGTTTTTCACATCTGTGGATAGAAACAGAGATAAGAAAAGAACATAAAACAATACATGTAAGTGGGAACACATGGGTAACCTTAATTTTATGTTAGGCAATGCATGGGGGTGCAGCTGTTGATTTGGGATAATTTCTCCGATCTGGAGGGTTAAACTTCATTTTCTAAAGATGTACATACTTCTCTGTGTTTGTTTTAAGTTAACAGGAGTTGTGGGTGCTTTGAAAATGTATCTAACTTTTTGTTTGAGAATTTTCAATAAAACAAACAATCTTGAAAAATGTGACATAGGTTCAAATGGAGGTGAGAAGAAAGAAGTGCACAAAAGGTCAGCCTGCCAGATATTAGTGTGTGCATGTAACACAGAAGTTGAAAATACACATAAAAAATACGTATAATAAGTGAGAACAATAGCTTTTTATCGTAATGGTTATGCTATCCATATTATCTTGGAATGTAAATGGCATTACAGGTACAGACAAAAAGGAAAGAGTATTAAATTATATTAAGAAATGCAGAGTGTAGATATCAGTGCCTCAGGAGATACATGTGGAAAGAAATGAGCATATGAATTCGACAAAGAAAGGATTTCAGGATGGATATTCAGCAGATAATCAGGGACAAAGGAAAAGAAGAGTAATTATAATAATTGCTAGAGGGGCTCCAATAGTAATAGAAGAGGTAAAAAAACAATGAAGGTAGACTTGTGGTAGTAAAGGGTTATTGGCAAGGAAGGAAGATTATACTAGCATGTATTTATATTCCACCAAAAACTGTTATGAAGTTTAAGAAACTCTAGGGAGAAATAACCGCCTTTCAGCAGGGAATATTACTTATAGGTGGGGACTAGAATGTGATTTACAATAGTAAGAATGCATCAGGTGGACCTCAAAGGAAAAATCTAACAAAAGAGTGTAAATTTCTGATGAAAGTTATGAAAGTATTTGGTATGGAAAATGGGAATTCAGTAGTAGGAACTTGGACAGTATTTACATATTATTTCCCAAGGTACAAGAACTGGTCTGGACTAGATAGAAATGATATGTTACAGGAACATTTGAATTTAATTGAAAGCTTCAACACACATCCAATAACTATGTCAGACCATGCACCAATAAAAAGTAAGATAAAAATGTAGGGTAATGAAGTAAATATGAGACACTGCCACTTTCCTACCTACCTGTTAAAAAGAGAAGAATTTAATGAATGGGAAGTAGAAATTA